>NC_061108.1:116322899-116345399 GCF_015104395.2 Macrobrachium nipponense
ACTGTTTCTTTACCACATTTTCAACCAAGCAATTTTTTTTCTTCGTCACATTTTCAGCCAAATTAATTTAGTTTCTTTGCCTCATTTTCAGTTAAGCAATTGTTCCTTTGCCACATTTCATCCCAACAATTTGGTTTTTTTTGTCTGGTTTTCTACTGAAAAATTGTTTCTTTGCTATATTTTCAACCCAACAGTTTTATTTCTTTTGCACAGTTTCAGCTGAAAAATATGTCTTTGGCATATTTTCAATGCAACATTTTTGTTTCCTTGCTTCATTTTCAGATCAGCAATTTAGTTTCTTTGTCACATTTTCAGTCTCAACATGTTCAGCTCAACAATATTGTTTCATTTTGCCTCCATGAAAGAGTTCTAAATCGTATATCCTTTTACCAGCCTATATTCCATTTTCATTTCATGCCTTGTTAGATTTGTTGGTCCTTATTTAAAACATCTACATATGTATTTGTCAGCGAGTATAGTAATTTCTACTCCTTTTGACCCTCTCAATAATATGCCTGTGTAAATGTTGAAAGCGTAGGAAGAATTCTCGCAGACTTTATTTTATCCCAACCAGTTGTTCTCTTTTTCACATTGCAAAACTTTAATTTCAACATTAATAAAATGGCTAATAAACTGCCATATACATCATACACTGTCAACAATCTACTTCATCAGTGCTGTCCACATTTAAAAACAATATACAAACAAATTTCTCATGATTTCCTTCTTGCAACAAATTTTGATAGTGAGTGCTCGACTCTGCAGATTTTTTGGCTAGGCGTCTTACAAGTAGAATTGTCTCCAAGCCTGTTTCTACCCATAGACAATGGAAAATTAAATCCCACGCCTCCAACCTCTCTCTGTCTCTCCCCAAGGGACCTTTAAATAAAATTAACATCGAAACAAGTGAAAGGTTGTTCAATCTCATCAAATAAGTGAATATGGCCAAAGGAAGAAAAATGAGAATGGTAGAAGGCATATTTGCTTAACTCATTGAGAAGTGGCGCTAAATTTATCGTGTTTGCTGTCTGATGAACCAAAGGAAAGGAAAGGGGCTTTATTGTATAATATGGGTTGAGCAGGAGCGCGCCGCTTTACTTGTTCGTTAAAGACGCCTTGTATTTCTCCGTTTACAAAAGAGCGTCGTTTTATTCGAAAAAAAAAAAAAAAAAAAAAAAAAACTTATTTTACGTTAGCAAAGAAAAAGTGTAGCAGTCCATTTTTTTTATAGGGAGAGCGAAACGAAGGTGCATCATTAGCAAAGTAGAAGGAAATGATATTATGTTATTGCAGTGGTCGAGGAGCCATCGTTTTACCGGTGTTACTGAAAAGGGTCTTGATTTCGTTTCACCTGTGTTACTGAAAAGGGTCTTGATTTCGTTTCACCTTTGTTACTGAAAATGGTCTTGATTTCGTTTCACCTTTGTTACTGAAAATGGTCTTGATTTCGTTTCACCTGTGTTACTGAAAAGGGTCTTGATTTCGTTTCACCTGTGTTACTGAAAAGGGTCTTGATTTCGTTTCACCTGTGTTACTGAAAATGGTCTTGATTTCGTTTCACCTTTGTTACTGAAAATGGTCTTGATTTCGTTTCACCTGTGTTACTGAAAAGGGTCTTGATTTCGTTTCACCTGTGTTACTGAAAAGGGTCTTGATTTCGTTTAACCTGTGTTACTGAAAATGGTCTTGATTTCGTATTACCTGTGTTACTGTCTTGATTTCGTTTTACCGGTGTTACTGAAAAGGGTCTTGATTTCGTTTCACCTGTGTTACTGAAAAGGGTCTTGATTTCGTTTCACCTGTGTTACTGAAAATGGTCTTGATTTCGTTTCACCTGTGTTACTGAAAATGGTCTTGATTTCGTTTCACCTGTGTTACTGAAAATGGTCTTGATTTCGTTTTACCTGTGTTACTGAAAATGGTCTTGATTTCGTTTCACCTGTGTTACTGAAAAGGGTCTTGATTTCGTTTCACCTGTGTTACTGAAGATGGTCTTGATTTCGTTTCACCTGTGTTACTGAAAATGGTCTTGATTTCGTTTAACCTGTGTTACTGAAAAGGGTCTTGATTTCGTTTCACCTGTGTTACTGAAAAGAGTCTTGATTTCGTTTCACCTGTGTTACTGAAGATGGTCTTGATTTCGTTTCACCTGTGTTACTGAAAAGGGTCTTGATTTCGTTTCACCTGTGTTACTGAAGATGGTCTTGATTTCGTTTCACCGGTGTTACTGAAAATGATCTTGATTTCGTTTCACCTGTGTTACTGAAAAGGGTCTTGAACGTTTTCACCTTTGTTAGAAAAATGGTTATTGATTTGTTTCACCTGTGTTACTGAAGATGGTCTTGATTCGTTTACCGTTTACCTGAGATTTCGTTGATTCGTTTCACTGTGGTTATTTGATGTGACTGATTTCGTTTATCACCTGTGTTACGAAGATGGTCCTTGAATTTCGTTTCAACCTGTTGTTACTGAGATGGTCTTGATTTCCGTTTACACCTTGTTTGTTTCCTTACCTGAAAATGGTCCTTGATTTTCGTTTTAACCTTGTTACTGAAGATGGTCCTTTATTTGTTTCACCTGTGTTCTGAAAGATGGTCTTGATTTCGTTTCCACCTGTGTTACTGAAAAATGGTCTTGGATTTCGTTTTACCTGTGTTACTGGAAAATGGTCTTGATTTCGTTACCGTTGTTTACTGAAAATGGTCTTGATTTTCGATTTTCCTGTGTTAACTGGAAAATGGTTCTTGGATTTCGTTTTAAAACCTGTGTTTACTGAAATGTTCTTTGAATTTCGTTTTAAACCTGTTTTACTGAAGATTGGTCTTGATTTTCGTTTCACCTGTGGTTACTGAAGATGGTGTTATTGCCGTTTCACCTGTGTTACTGAAAATGGTCTTGATTTGTTTTTAACCCTGTGTTACGAAAATGGTCTTGAAATTTCGTTTCCAACCTGTTTTACTGGAAAATTGGTCCCTTGATTTCGTTTTACCCTGTGTTACTTGAAAATGGGTCTTGATTTCTTTTTAACCTGTGTTACTGAAAAGGGTTTCTTGGATTTCGGTTTTTTACCTGGGTTTACTGAAAAGGTCTAGATTTCGTTTTAACCTGTGTTTACTGAAAATGGTCTTGATTTCGTTTTAACCTGTGTTGAAAATGTGGTCTTTGGATTTTTCGTTTTAAACCGGTTGTTACTTAAAATGGCCTTGATTTCGTTTTAACCTGTGTTCTGAAATGGTCTTGATTTTCGTTTTTACCTGTGTTAACTGAAAATGGTCCTTGATTTCGTTTTTAAAACCTGTGGTTACGAAAATGGTCCTTTATTTCTTTTTAACCTGTTTTACTTAAAATGGTCTTTGATTTTCGTTTCACCGGTGTTACTTGGGGGGGGGGGAAAAAAATGGTCTTGATTTCGTTTCACCTTGTTACGAAAATGGTCCTTGATTTCGTTTTAACCCTGTGTTACTGAAAAGGGACTTGTTTCGTTTTCACCTGTGTTACTGAAAATGGTCCCTTGTTTCGTTTTTAACCTTGTGGTTACTGAAAAGGGTCTTGGATTTCTTTTCCCTGTGTTTCTGAAAAGGGTCTTGATTTCGTTTCAACCTGGTTTAAACTGAAAATGGTCCTTGATTTCTTTACCTGGGTTTACCTGAAATGGTCCCCCTTGAATTTCATTTCACCTGTGTTACTGAAAAGGGTCTTGATTTCGTTTCACCAAACCGGTGTTACTGAAAAGGGTTCTTGATTTCGTTTTTAACCATTGTTACGAAAGGGTCTTGATTTCGTTTCACCTGTGTTATGAAAAAGGGTCTTGATTTTTATTTCACTTGTGTTACTGAAAAAGGGTCTCGATTTCGTTTTACCGGGGTTACTGAAAAATGGTCCTTGTTTCGTTTCACCTTTGTTTACTGAAAAGGGTCCTTGATTTTCCGGTTTCAACCTGTGTTACTGAAAAGGGGTCTTGTTTCGTTTCACCTGTGATAACTGAAAGGGTTGATTTTCGTTTCACCTGTGTTTACTGAAAAGGGTTCTTGATTTTCGTTTTAAACCGGTGTTACTGAAAAGGGTCTTTGATTTCGTTTTTTAAAAAACCGTTGTTACTGAAAGGGTCTTGGATTTTCGTTTCACCTTGTTTACGGAAAAGGGTCTTGATTTTTTTTCACCTGTGTTACTGAAACGGGTCCTTGTTTCATTTTACCATTGTTACTGAAAATTGGTCCTTGATTTCATTTTACCTTGGTGTTACTGAAAGGGTCCTTGATTTTGTTTTACCGGTTTTACTAAAAAAGGTTCTTGAATTTCATTTTACCTTGTGTTACTGAAAAGGGTCTTGATTTCGTTTTACCGGTGTTAATGAAAAACAAAAGGTCTTGATTTCATTTTACCCTGTGTTATTGGAAAAGGTCTTGATTTTGTTTTACCGTGTTACGAAAAAGGTCTTGATTTTCTTTTACCGGGTGTTTACAAAAGGGTCTTGATTTCGTTTTTAACCAATTGTTACCTGAAAATGGTCTCGATTTTGTTTTTACTGGTGTTACTTGGAATGGTTCTTTGATTTCCATTTTTAAAACCTTGTGTTACTGAAAAGGGTCTTGGATTTTTGTTTTTACCGAGGTTTACTGAAAATGGTCTTGGATTTCGTGTTACTGGGGTTACTGAAAAGGGTCTTGATTTTCGTTTCACACTGGTTCTACTGAAAATGGTCTTGGAATTTCCGTTTTAAACCCGGTGTTACGGAAAAGGGTCTTGGATTTCATTTTACCGGTGGTTACTGAAAAGGGTCTTGATTTTATTTCACCTGTTTTACTGAAAGGGTCCTTGATTTTGTTTTCACCTGTGTTACTGAAAAGGGTCTTGATTTTTATTTCACCTGTGTTACTGAAAAAGGGTCTTGATTTTATTTCACCTGTGGGGGGAATGGGTTGGGAAACTGGAAATTGTTTTCGTTTTTACCAAGTGTTACTGAGGGTCTTGATTTCGTTTACCTGTGTTACTGAAAATGGTCTTGGATTTTCGTATTCCCTGTTTTTACTGTCTTTGATTTCGTTTTCCCTGTTTTAACTGAAAAGGGTCTTTGATTTTCTTTCCACCTGTGTTACTGAAAGGGTCTTGATTTCGTTTACCTGTGTTACTGAAAATGGTCTTGATTTCCCGTTTTACCCTCTGTTACCGGGGGGGGGAAAATGGGTCTTGTTTTCGTTTTCATCCCGTTTCCTGAAAATGGTCTTGATTTCGTTTAAAACCTGTGTTACTGAAAAGGGTCTTGATTTTCGTTTTAAACCTGTGTTAACTGAAAGGGTCTTGATTTTCGTTTCACCGTGTTCCTGAAGATGGTCCTTGATTTCGTTTCACCCTGTTTACTGGGGGGAAAAATGGTCTTGATTTCTTTTAACCTTGTGTTTAGCTGAAAAGGGTCTTGATTTCGTTTCACCTGTGTTACTGAAAAGAGTTCCTTGATTTTCGTTTCACCTGTGTTTACTGAAGATGGTCTTGTTTGTTTCCTTTTCAAAACCTTGTGTTTACCTTTGAGGGTCTTTTGATTTCTTTCACCACTGTGTTTTACGTCATTAAGATGGGTCTTGGAACCGTTTCATTTTACCCGGTTTCCACAACCGTGTTACTGAAAATGTCTTGATTTTCGTTTCACTTTGTTTACTGAGGGTCTTGAACGTTCACCTGTGTTACCGAAAATGGTCTTGATTTCGTTTTACCTGGGTTTACTGGAATGGTCCCTTTGATTTCGTTTTCACCTGTGTTACTGAAGATGGTCTTGATTTCGTTTTCCACACTTGTTTGTTTTAACCACTGGAAATGGTCTTGATTTCCGTTTTACCCACTGTGGTCTTGAAGATGTTCTTGATTATTTCGTTTTATCACTGTGTTTAACTTTTCCTTTTGGAGGCATGGTCTTGGTTTCGTTTCCACCTGTGTTCCCTGAAAATGGTGTTGATTTTCGTTTTACCTGTGTACTGAAAATGGTCTTGATTTTCGTTTTACCTGTGTTACTGAAAATGGTCTTGATTTCTTTTACCTGTGTTTAACTGAAAATGGTCTTGATCCGTTTTACCTTGTGTTACTGGAAAATGTTCTTGATTTTCGTTTTACGGTGTGTTACTGTGATGGTCTTGATTTCGTTTCACCTGTGTTACTGAAAATGGTCTTGTTTCGTTTTACCTGTTACTGAAAATGGTCCTTGGTTTCGTTTTAAACCTGTGTTTACTGAAAATGTTGTCTTGATTTCTGTTTCACCTGTGTTACTGAAAATGGTCTTGTTTCTTTTTTAAAACTGTGTTACTGAAAACGTTCTTATTTCGGTTTTACCTGTGTTCTGAAAAGGGTCTTGTTTCGTTTTAACCTGTGTTTCTTGAAAATGGTTTCTTGATTTCGTTTTACTGTGTTACTGAAAATGGTTCTTGGATTTCGTTTTAAAACCGGTGTTTCTGAAAATGGTCTTGGATTTCGTTTTAACCTGTGTTTTACTGAAAATGTCTTGATTTCGTTTTGGGAGTGCAAATGGTTGTTTATTTTCCGTGAGGAAAATGGTCTTCAGATTTCGTTTTTACCTGTGTTAAAACCTTTGACAATGGGTCCTTTTATTTCGTTTTTAACCTGTTACCTTAGGGCTTTGCAAATTGTTTCTTAAAATTTTTTGATTTCGTTTTTACCCTGTGTTAAAACTTGAACATTGGTTCTTGAAATCGTTTTAACACCTGTGGGTTACTTGAAAAAAATGGTTTCTTTGATTTCGTTTTACCTGTGTTTACTGAAAATGGGTCTTGATTTCGTTTCAACCCCACCGGGTTGTTTCTTTTCCATTGGTTCTTGAAAATTTCGTTTCGTTACCTGTGTTTACTGAAAAGGGTCTTGATTTCGTTTCAAAACAACAGGTGTTTACTGAAAATGGTCTTTTGATTTCGTTTCAGCCTGTGTTACTGAAAAGGGGTCTTGGATTTCGTTTTTAACCGTGTTTACGGGAAAAAGGTCTTGTTTCGTTTCACCGGTGTTACTGGAAAATGGGTCTTGATTCGTTTTTACCGGTGTTACTGAAAGGGTCTTGATTTCCTTTCACTTGTTTTACTTAAAATTCTTGATTTATTTCACCTGTGTACTGATTTGGGTCGTTCGATTTCGTTTCCACCGTGTTACGGAAAATTAATTTCTTGATTTCGTTTCATTTCAACTGTGTTACTGAAAAAGGGTCTTGATTTCGTTTCACGCCTGTGTTACTGAAAAGGTCTGATTTCGTTTCACCTGTGATTACTGAAAATTTGGGTCTTGATCGAAAATTTCTTGTGTTTATTTTCTTGGGAAAAGGGTCTTGATGTTTCACCGGTGGTTCTGAAAAGGGTCTTGATTTGTTTCGTTTTTCACGTGTTACTGAAAAGGGTCTTGATTTCGTTTTACCACGTGTTAAAACTTGAAAAGGGTCTTGATTTCTTTCACACTGTGTTACTGAAAAGGGTCTTGATTTTACTTGTGTTTACTGAAAAGGTTCGATTATCCGTTTTAAACCGTGTTACTTGAAAATGGTCTTGATTTCGTTTAACCCTGTGTTACTGAAAGGGTCTTGATTTCGTTTCACCTGTGTATACTGAAAATGGTCTTGATTTGTTTACTGTGAACTGAAAAGGGTCTTGATTTCGTTTCACTGTTTATGAAAAGGGTCCCTTGAATTTCGTTTTAAAACCGGTGTTTACTGAAAAAGGGTCTTTGATTTCGTTTTACCATTGTTACTGAATAGGGTCTTGATTCGATTTTACCTTGTGTTACTGAAAAAGAAGGGTCTTGATTTCGTTCACCTGTGTTCTGAAAATGGTCGTGATTTCGTTTCACCTGTGTACTGAAAAGGGTCTTGATTTCGTTTCACAAGTGTTATGAAATGGGTTTCTTGATTTCGGTTCACCTGTGTTTACTGGAAAATGGGTCTTTGATTTTTTTCGTTCACCTGTTGTATTACTTGCAAAGGGTCTTGATTTTCATTTCACCTGTGTTTACTGAAAAGGGTCTTTTGATTTTTGTTTTCACCGGTGTTACTTGAAAAGGGTGCTTGATTTCGTATTTACCTAAAAGTGGTTACTTGAAAAGGGGGTTCTTGATTTCGTTTTTCACCTGTTGGTTAACTGAAAAGGGTCTTGGATTTATTTCATTTGTTTGTCTTTTACGAAAAGGTGTCTTCGAATTACGGTTTTAAAAACCGGTTGGTTAACTTTGAAAAATGGTTTCTTGATTTCGTTTTCACCTGTGTTACTGAAAAGGGTTCTTGAAAATTCGGTTCACCTGTGTTAATTGAAAACGGGTTTCTTGTGATTTAGTTTTCACCTGGTGATTACTGAAAAGGGTTTTGATTTCGTTTCCAACCTGTGTTAATGAAAAAGGGTCTGATATTTGTCTTCACCGGTGTTTACTGAAAAGGGTCCTGTTTTAATTTCCGTTAACCGGTTCTACTGAAAAGGGTTATTGAAAATTGTTTTTACCGTTGTTTATGAAAAGGGTCTTGATTTTGCGTCTTTCACCTGTGGTTTACTGAAAAAGGGTTCTTGATTTTTTTTTCACCTGTGTTACTTTTGAAAAAGGGTCTCGGAATTTCATTTTACCAGTTTACTGAAAATGGTATTTTGATTTCATTTTACCTGTGTTTTACTGAAAAGGGTTTTGATTTGTTTTAACCGGGTGTAATTGAAAAAGGTCTTGATTTCATCTTTAAAACCTGTGGTTTACTTGAAAATGGTTTGATTTCGTTTTACCGGGTTTTGTTACTTTTGAAAAAGGTCTTGATTATTTTACTGGTGTTACTTGAAAAGGGGTCTTGGAAATTTGTGTTTTACCGGTGTGTATTGAAAAAGGTCTGATCTTCAATTTTAACCGGTTTACTGAAAAGGGTCTTGATTTTGGTTACCAGTGTTACTGAATAATGGTCTTGATTTCGTTTTACCGTGTTACTGAAAATGGTCTTGATTTCGTTTTTACTGTGTTACTGAAAAATGGTCTTGATTTCGTTTTTCCACAAAACCCTTGTGTTTACTGAAAAGTGGTCTTGATTTTCGTTTCACCTGTGTACTGAAAATGGTCTTGATTTCGTTTTACCTGTGTTACTGAAAAGTGGTCTGATTTCGTTTCACCTGTGTTACATGAAAATGGTCTTGATTTCGTTTACCTGTGTTCTGAAAAGGGTCTTGATTTCGTTTCACCTGTGTTACTGAAAATGGTTCTGATTTCGTTTTCACCTGTGTTAATGAAAAAGGGGTCTTGATCCGTTTTACCCTGTGTTACGAAATTTGCGGTCTTGATTTTCGTTTTCACCTGTGTTACTGAAATGGTCTTACTTTCGTTTCCACCTGTGTTACTGAAAAATGGGTCTTGATTTCGTTTCCCTGTGTTACTGAAAAGGTCTTTGATTTTCGTTTTAACCATTTGTGTTACTGAAAAAGGTCTTTTGATTTGTTTCGTTTTCACCCTGTGTTACTGAAAAGGGTCTTGATTTTAATTTTCACTTGTGTTACTGAAAAGGGTCTCGAATTTCGTTTACCTGTGTTACATGAAAATGGTCTTGATTTCGTTTCACCTGTGTTACTGAAAAGGGTCTTGATTTCGTTTCACCTGTTACTGAAAAGGGTCTGATTTCGTTTCACCTGTGATACTGAAAAGGGGTCTGATTTCGTTTTCACCTGTGTTACGAAAAGGGTCTTGATTCGTTTTACCCGTGTTACTGAAAAGGGTCTTGATTTCGTTTACCGTTGTTAACTGAAAAGGGTCTTGAGTTTCGTTCACCTGTGTTCTGAAAAGGGCTTGATTTTTTTTTCACCTGTTGTTACGAAAAGGGTCTTGATTTCATTTTACAGTGTTACTGAAAATGGTCTTGATTTCATTTACCTGTGTTACTGAAAAAGGGTCTTGATTTTGTTTTAACCGGTGTTACTTAAAAAGGTCTTGATTTCATTTTACCTGTGTTACTGAAAATGGTCTTGAATTTCGTTTTACCGTGTTTACTGAAAAGGTCTTTGATTTCAATTTTACCGGTGTTATTGAAAAGGGTCTTGATTTTGTTTTTTTTTACCGGTGTTACTGAAAAGGTCTTGATTTCAAATTTTAACCGTGTTACTGAAAAGGGTCTTGATTTCGTTTTACCAAATGTTACTGAAATGGTCTCGATTTTGTTTTACTGGTGTTACTGGAAATGGTCTTGATTTCATTTTACCTGTGTTACTGAAAAGGGTCTTGATTTTGTTTACCAGTGTTACTGAAAATGGTCTTGATTTTCGTGTTACTGGTGTTACTGAAAAAGGGTCTTGATTTTCGTTTTTCACCTGGTGGTTACTGAAAATGGGTCTTTGATTTTTCGTTTTACCGGTGTTACTGAAAAGGGTCTTGATTTCAGGGTACAGGTGTTACTGGAAAAGTCTTGATTTTATTTCCACCCTGTTACTGAAACGGGTCTTGATTTGTTTCACCTGTGTTACTGAAAAGGGTCTTGATTTATTTCACCTGTGTTACTGAAAAAGGGTCATTTTTGATTTTATTTCAACCTGTGTTTACTGAAAAGGTCTTGATTTCGTTTTACCAGTGTTACTGAAAACGGTCTTGATTTCGTTTTTAAAACCTGTCGGTTTACTGAAAATGTCTTGATTTCGTATTTACCTGTGTTACTGTCTTGATTTCGTTTTTTTACCTGTGTTACTGAAAAAGGGTCTTGATTTCGTTTTCACCTGTGTTATGAAAAGCGGGGTCTTGATTTCGTTTCACCTGTGTTACTGAAAAATGGTCTTGATTTCGTTTCACCTGTGTTACGTGAAAAAATGGTCTTGATTTCGTTTCACCCTGTGTTTACTGAAAATGGTCTTGATTTCGTTTAACCTGTGTTACTGAAAATGGTCTTGATTTCGTTTCACCTGTGTTACTGAAAAGGGTCTTGATTTCGTTTCACCTGTGTTACTGAAGATGGTCTGATTTCGTTTCGTTCACTGTGTTACTGAACATGGGTCTTGATTTCGTTTCACTGTGTTACTGAAAAGGGTCTTGATTTCGGTTTCACCCTGTGTTTACTGAAAAGAGGTCTTGATTTTATTCGGTTTCACCGGTGTTGTTACTGAAGATGGTCTTGATTTCGGTTTCACCGGTGTTACTGAAAGGGTCTGATTTCGTTTTCAACCTTGTGTTTACTGGAAGAAAAATGGTCTTGATTTCGTTTCACCTGTGGTTTACTGAAAATGGGTCTTGATTTCGTTTCACCGTGTTACTGAAAAGGGTCTTGATTTTTCGTTTCACCTTTGTGTTTACTGAAAAGTCTTGATTTGGTTTTTTCGTGTCGTTTCACCCCCTGTGTTACTGAAAAGAATGGGTCTTGATTTCGTTTCACCTGTGTTACTGAAGATGGTCTTGATTTCGTGTTTCACCTGTGTTACTGAAAATGTCTTGATTTCGTTTTACCTTGGTTACTGAAAAAGGGGTCTGAATTCGTTTCAACCTGGTTACTGAAAAGGGCCTTGATTTTCGTTTCCACCTGTGTTACCTGAAAATGGTCTTTTGATTTCGTTTCACCTTGTTAACTGAAATGGTCTTTGATTTCGTTTCACCCTGTGTCTTAACTGAAAAATGGTCTTGATTTCGTTTTTAAGTAAAGCCTGTGGGTTAAGCCTTTGGAAAATGGGTCTTGAATTTCGTTTCAACCTGTGTTACTTGAAAAGGGCTGAAAATTCGGTTTCACCTGTTGTATTTGAAGATTTTGGACCTTGATTTCGTTCAACCTTGTTTAATCCTGAAAATGGTCTTGATTTTCGTTTAACCTGTGTTACTGAAGGGGTCTTGATTTCGTTTCACCAAACCTGTGTTACGAAAAAGAGTTCCTTTGATTTTCCGTTTTCACCTGTGGTTACTTGAAGAGTGGTCTTTTGAATTTCGGTTTCTACCCTGTGGTTACCTTGAAAAGGTTTCCTTGAATTTAAGTTTCACCTGTGTTACTGGAAAGATGGTTCTTGATTTCGTTTCAACCGGTTGTTTAACTGAAAATTTCGATCCTTTGATTTCGTTTCCCTGTGTTAAAAACTAAAGGTCTTGAACGTTCACCTGTTTAACCGAAAATGGTCCTTGATTTCGTTCACCTGTGTTATGAAGAAAATGGTCCTTGGAATTTTCGTTTCACCTGTGTTATGAAGATGGTTGATTTCTTTCACCCTGTGTTACTGAAAATGGTCTTGATTTCGTTTTACCTGTGTTACTGAAGAAAATGGTTCTTGAGTTTCGTTTTTCACACCTGTTTGATTTTACTGAGAATCGGGTCGTTGAATTTCGTTTTTCACCTGTGGTTACTGAAAATGGTCTTTTAGATTTCGTTTTTACCTGGTGTTACTGAAAGAAAATGGTCCGTTGATTTTCGTTGTTTTTTTCACCTGTGTTTAACTGAAGAAAATGGTCTTGATTTCGTTTACCTGTGTTAGCTGAAAATGGTTCCTTGACCTTTCGTTTTACCCGTGTGTTAACTGAAAATGGTCTTGATGTTTCGTTTTTACCTGTTGTTTTTTACTGAAGAAAATGGTCTTGATTTCGTTTTTCAAACCTGTGTTACTGAAGAAAATGGTCTTGATTTCGGTTTTCACCTGTGGTTACTTGGGACAAATGGGTTCTTGATTTCGCTTTACCTGTGTTTATCTTTTGAAAATGGTCCTTGATTTCGTTCCACCTGTGTTACTAAAATGTTTTCCTTGATTTCGTTTTACCTGTGTTACTGAAAATGGTTCTTGATTTCGTTTAACCTGTGGTTTACTGAAAAGGGTCCTTGAAATTTCCTTTTGGACCTGTTTACCTGAAAATGGGTCTTAGATTTCGTTTTTAACCTGTGTTTACCTGAAAATGGTTCCTGAAATTTCGGTTTTCCCCTTGTTACTTTGAAAACGGTTTCTTGATTCGTTTTAACCCTGTGTTTACTGAAAATGGTCTTGATTTCGTTTTCACCTGTGTTACCTGAAAATGGTCTTTGAATTTCGTTTATAACCTGGTGGTTCTTGAAATGGTCCTGAAAATTTCGGGTTTACCCTGGTTAATTGAAAAATTGGTTTCTGATTTCGTTTTACCTGTTGTTATCTTGAAAATGGTCTTGATTTTCGTTTTACCTGTGTTTTACTGAAAATGTTCCTTAGATTCGTTTTACCTGTTGTTACCTGAAAATGGGTCTTGATTTCGTTTCACCGGTGTTTACGAAAATTACTTGAAAATTTCGGTTTTACCTTGTAGTTTAACTGAAATGGTTTCTGATTTCCGTTTCAACCGGTGTTTATCTGAAAATGGGTCCTTGATTTCGTTTCACACTGTGTTACTGAAAAATGGGTCCTTTGATTTCGTTTTCAACCTGTGGTTACTGAAAATAAGGGGTCTTGATTTCGTTTCAACCACCTTGAGTTATGAAGAATGGTCTGGATTTCGTTTACCTGTGTTACTGAAAAGGGTCTTGGATTACTTCGTTTTCACCTGTGTTAACTGAAAATGGTTCTTTGATTCGTTTCACCTGTGTTACTGCCAAAAGGGATCTTGATTTTCGTTTCATCCGGTGTTAACTGAAAATGGGTCTTGATTTCGTTTTATCCACCTGTGTTAACTGCAAAATGGGTCCTTGAAATTTCGTTTCACCTGTGTTACTGAGAAAATGGGTCTTGATTTTCATTTCACCTTGTGTTACTTGAAAAGGGCATTGATTTCCGGTTTCACCGGTGTTATTTTGAAAAGGGTCCTTGGATTTCGTTTATGCCAGGTTACTTGAAAAATGGGTCTTTGGATTTCGTTTTTCAACCTGTGTTACTGAAAAAGGGTCTTGGGATTTTATTTCACTTGTGTTACTTTCGAAAAGGGTTCCTTTCGATTCGCCCTTTTATCCGTGTTACTGAAAAGGGTCTTGAATTTTCGTTTTCACCTGTGATTACTGAAAAGGGTCTTGATTTCCGTTTCACCTGTTGTTACTGGAAAAGGGTCCTTGAATTTCGGTTTCACACCCTGGTGATTACTGAACAAAGGGTCTTGATTTCGTTCATTTTCACCTGTGTTACTTGAAAAGGGTCCTGATTTTGTTTCACCGGGTTACTAAAAAGGGTTCTTGATTTCGTTTTACCGGTTGTTACTGAAAAAGGCGGGTCTTGATTTCGTTTTAAACCGTTTTGCACTGAAAAAGGGTCTTGATTTCCGTTCACGTGTTAACTGAAAAGGTCTTGATTTTTTTTCAACCTGTGTTACTGAAAAAGGGGTCTCTTGATTTCATTTTACCAAGTGTTACTGAAAATGGTCTTGATTTCATTTTACCTGTGTTACTGAAAAGGGGTCTTGATTTGTTTTAATTTTTTTTTTTAACCGGGTGTTTACTGAAAAAGGTCTTGAATTTCAACTTTTTACCTGTGTTACTGACAAAAATGGTCCTTTGAAATTTCCGTTTACCGTGGGTTACTGGAAAAAGGTCTTGATGTTTCATTTTACTCCTGTGTTACTGAAAAGGGTCTTGATTTTGTTTTACCGGTTGTTTGACTGAAAAAGGGTCATTGAATTTTCATTTTAAAAACCTTTTACCGGTTGTTACTGGAACAAAAGGGTCTTGATTTCCGTTTATTTAACCAATTGTTACTTGAAGAAAATGGTCTCGATTTGTTTTAAAACTGGTGTTACTGGAAATGGTCTTTGATTTCATTTTACCTGTGTTAACTGAAACAAAGGGTCCTTGAGTTTTGTTTACCAGTGTTACTGGCAAAATGGTTCTTTGATTTCGTGTTACTGGTGTTTACTGAATAAAAGGGTCTTGAGTTTCGTTTTACTGGTGTTTACTGAAAATGGTCTTTGATTTCGTTTTAACCCGGTGGTTTTACTGAAAATGGTTCTTGATTTCATTTTTACCGGTGTTAACTGAAAAAGGGTCTTGATTTTATTTTCACCTGTGTTTTACTGAAAAGGGTCTTGATTTTTAATTTTTTCAACCCTGTGTTACTGAATAAAAGGGTCTTGATTTTTTATTTCACCTGTGTTTACTGAAAAGGTCTTGATTTCGTTTTACACCGGTGTTACTGAAAAGGGTCCTTGATTTTTCGTTTCAACCTGTGTTACTGAAAATGGTCCTTTTGATTTCATTTCAACCCTGTTGTTTACTGGAAAAGGTCCTTGAGTTTCGTTTTCACCTGTGTTACTGAAAAATGGTCTTGATTTTTGTTTCATTTCACCCTGTTGTCTTATTGAAAAGAGTCTTGATTTCATTTCACTGGTGTTACTGAAAAGGGTCTTGATTTCATTTCACTGGTGTTACTGAAAAGGGTCTTGATTTCATTTTACCTGTGTTACTGAAAATGGTCTTGATTTCGTTTTACCGGTGTTACTGAAAAGGGTCTTGATTTCATTTTACCGGTGTTACTGAAAAGGGTCTTGATTTTGTTTCACCTGTGTTACTGAAAAGGGTCTTGATTTCATTTCACTGGTGTTACTGAAAAGGGTCTTGATTTCGTTTTACTGGTGTTACTGAAAATGGTCTTGATTTCGTTTTACCGGTGTTACTGAAAAGGGTCTTGATTTCATTTTACCGGTGTTACTGAAAAGGGTCTTGATTTTATTTCACCTGTGTTACTGAAAAGGGTCTTGATTTCATTTCACCTGTGTTACTGAAAAGGGTCTTGATTTCGTTTTATTTTCTGGTGTTACTGAAAAATGGTCTTGATTTCGTTTTACCGGTGTTACTGAAAAGGGTCTTGATTTCATTTTACCGGTGTTACTGAAAAGGGTCTTGATTTTATTTCACCTGTGTTACTGAAAAGGGTCTTGATTTTGTTTCACCTGTGTTACTGAAAAGGGTCTTGATTTTATTTCACCTGTGTTACTGAAAAGGGTCTTGATTTCGTTTTACCGGTGTTACTGAAAAGGGTCTTGATTTCGTTTCACCTGTGTTACTGAAAAGGGTCTTGATTTCATTTCACTGGTGTTACTGAAAAGGGTCTTGATTTCGTTTTCACTGGTGTTACTGAAAAGGGTCTTGATTTTATTTCACTGGTGTTACTGAAAAGGGTCTTGATTTCGTTTCACTGTTGTTACTGAAAAGGGTCTTGATTTCGTTTCACTGTTGTTACTGAAAAGGGTCTTGATTTCGTTTCACCGGTGTTACTGAAAAGGGTCTTGATTTCGTTTCACAGGTGTTACTGAAAAGGGTCTTGATTTCGTTTCACAGGTGTTACTGAAAAGGGTCTTGATTTCGTTTCACTGGTGTTACTGAAAAGGGCCTTGATTTCGTTTCACTGTTGTTACTGAAAAGGTCTTGATTTTGTTTCACTGTGTTACTGAAAAGGGTCTTGATTTCGTTTCACCGGTCGTTACTGAAGGGTCCTTGATTTCGTTTCACTGGTGTTACTGAAAAGGGTCTTGATTTCGTTTCACTGGTGTTACTGAAAAGGGTCTTGATTTCGTTTCACTTGTGTTACTGAAAAGGGTCTTGATTTCGTTTCACTGGTGTTACTGAAAAGGGTCTTGATTTCGTTTCACCGGTGTTACTGAAAAGGGTCTTGATTTCGTTTCACTGGTGTTACTGAAAAGGGTCTTGATTTCGTTTCACTGGTGTTACTGAAAAGAGTCTTGATTTCGTTTCACTGGTGTTACTGAAAAGGGTCTTGATTTCGTTTCACTGGTGTTACTGAAAAGGGTCTTGATTTCGTTTCACTGGTGTTACTGAAAAAGGGTCTTGATTTTCGTTTCATTGGTGTTACTGAAAAGAGTCTTGATTTCGTTTCACTGGTGTTACTGAAAAGGGTCTTGATTTCGTTTCACTGGTGTTACTGAAAAGGGTCTTGATTTCGTTTCACTGGTGTTACTGAAAAGGGTCTTGATTTCGTTTCACTGGTGTTACTGAAAAGAGTCTTGATTTCGTTTCATTGGTGTTACTGAAAAGAGTCTTGATTTCGTTTCACTGGTGTTACTGAAAAGGGTCTTTATTTCGTTTCACCGGTGTTACTGAAAAGGGTCTTGATTTCGTTTCACCGGTGTTACTGAAAAGGGTCTTGGTTTCGTTTCACCGGTGTTACTGAAAAGGGTCTTGATTTCCTCGGTGTAGCAAATGCCTCTTTATATAATAGAGCCTAGCCAAGGGACATCATTGTATGGGGTGTAATGGAACGTCATTCTACGTTAAATAAGGGATATCTTTTATATACAGAGTTTATCGTAGGGATGGTATATTGCAAGGTTTCACGAAGGTGCCTTGCTTTACTGGGTCGAATGAAAGGGCATATATAATCCCATGGAGCATTGCATTTGTGTGTAAAGAAGAAATGTCATTTTACAGGGTTGTGTGAATGCTAGTTATCGTTTGATAGTGAGGAGCGGGCTTGGTTTGATTGGGAATATTTATGAAGGAGTCTCCTTTTGAAAGATAGCATTTACCCTACGATTATAGGGTTTTCCATATAGGTTTCCTTGTTCATTTCAAGGTCATCAATGAAATCTAGGTCTCTCTCTCTCTCTCTCTCTCTCTCTCTCTCTCTCTCTATCTGCACTATTGCGCTGTCAGGAAGAGCTCTTGTTTCTCGTTTCAGGAAGGCACAACGACGTGCTAAAGAGGAGTGATCGCATCCCCACGGTTCGGAGTCTAACTGCAGCTTTGGCGCTGCCTCCTTGTTGTTTGACTCCTCCTTTGCTGCAGGTCCTGGGCTCAGAAGGATTAGAGTTCACGCCGTACCGAAAGCGCCTCCCGTTTAGATTGTCATTTTATGTTTGGAAGAAACAGAACAGGAGAGTTATGTTTCCTTGCATAAATTGTATCTTATTGTTCGGCCTGACAAATGGCGAACGTCGAGGTGACTAGCAAAACCCTGGGGTTACTGATGTTACATAACAAAATTCTGTTATTGTTGCTTTTCTTGAATAGTCTTCGTCAGTCGCGGAATTTAGCAATAAAAACATGCCCGCACGATTTATTTAAATTGCTAACATAATTCCAATTTCCAGTTCTTGTGTGCTCTGTTATTGTGTGTGTGTTTTTTTTTTTTTTTTTTTTTTTTACACGTACACTTCAGGGGAATCACTTTCGGTAAGCTGATGAGGTGTGTTCGTTTTTCCTTACGAATAACTACTAACCATTGCAAGTCCGTTGTCGCATAGGTTTTTTTTTAATATCTTTTTATATAACAACTGTATCTTCTTGATATTTTGATAAGGGATGTTTTTGATCATCCGGTAGATTTGGGCAATATACTGAAGCACCGGATTTTATTTATTAAGGCAATTTACTCTTGAACTTTTTCAGTTTCCTCAACATTTCGTTGTGGATATAGGAACACCTGCCTTTGCTTGGCTAAAAAGTATATATATATAATTATATATATATATATATATATATATATATATAAACATATATATATGTAATATGTATGTATGTATATATATATATATATATATATATATATTGGTGTGTGTGTGCTTGTTTGTTTATATATATATATATATATTATATATATATATATATATATATATATACAGAGAGAGAGAGAGTGAGAGAAAGAGAGAGAGAGAGAGAGAGCAGCGATTTTTATACATATTCATGAGTTGTCTGCCGCTGGGTTGGATCAGCCTCCCCAAATGTTGTTTTTCACCAGCTTACTTCATTAAAGAAGAAGAAGAAGAATAAAAATGGGTTAAGGTTTTGGAAGGACCTCAATTAATAACTTGTGTCACCTGACACAACTCCTTTTAGGAAGGGGCTGGCGTTGACATATCGCTTTAGTCACGGAGAAGAAGACTCGGTGGTAATCTATTACATCCCTGGAGAAACTAGATTACAGTCTCATTAACATGCTCTCTCTCTCTCTCTCTCTCTCTTTCCTCTCTCTCTCGTCTCTCTCCTCTCCTCTCTCTCCTCTCTCTCTCTCTCTCTCACACACACCCTGTTTGAAATATAAGCGAGATAAATTATGGGTATAAATAAGTGCATAGTTGAATTTATTTCTGTCTATGTGCTTTTTTCTCTAATCTGTGGTGTCTGGTATTAGACATAAAGACAAGAGCATCAGGAGGCCGCAAACCTCCGCCAGTGCTGTACAACTAAGTCTTCAAAAAGCCTCTTCTCCCCAAAAGCTGCACTCCTGTCTCTTCCAAACTCAATTCACTTGTCGCCAGTTACGAGACCCAATCTTTGGGGAATATTTGTGGGGTGGGGCGATGGGGGGGCGGGGGGGGGGGGGGGGGGGTGGGGGGGGGGCGGTCGGTGGGCTTAATCCGATTAACAAAGGGCCAAACAGACCACACCCTAAAACTAATCTCTTTGTTGGAAGTAGAACAAGAAATTGGTACGAAGAGCTAAAATTGGAAAAGCAAATCCTTGCGATCAGCTTATACTATCAATTTTCCTGTCTCACATATTCATATATATACATATATATATAATAGTATATATATATATATATATATATATATATATATATATATATATATATATTCATATACATATATATAGATATAAAAACTAAATATAATATGTATATGTTTATATACACACTTATATATATATAATACAATTATATATATATATAAATATATAAATATATTTAATATATATAAATAATATATATATATTATAACTAATATATATCTAAATATATATATTAATTTATAATAAGAATAGGTATGTGTAAAATCAACAATCATAAATAAATCTAGATTATATATTATATTAGGAGGTGAAAGAGTATATATATATAAGTTTTGTATATAATAATTATTAGAGAATAGATATATAATATAAAATATAAATATATAAATGTTTGTATGTATGTATTTATGTATAGTCTATGCGTATTATAGCCTTTTTATAGATACTTATGAATAACGTATGGTTATGATAGTCATTATCTTGACTTGTCTGGATGTGTATTCATGACTTAGTCATTTTATTTCTAGATTAGTCTTTAGACGCAACGAATTTTTCAACTTCCTCGGTTTCCATTAAGTTTGGAAGTCTCTTTGACTTCATTTTTTTTTTTCTTCAACTCCCTCTGTTTTTCCTTTCCCCGTAATCCACTCATTTCTTTTGGTCCAGTCTTGATAAGGATATTGGACTGTCCATCATGTGCCGTGTGCATTAAAAATGAAAAAAAGTATAAAAGTTAGGACACTTTGCGGGATGTTGAAAGCTTGTTTTGTGTCCTTGATGTAAACAGTCGATATAAATTTTTAAAAGATTTTGGACATCAGTTATAGTACAATAACTACGCTTTTTAAAGTTTTTTTCTCTCAGTTATTTAAACAGTACTTCTAGCAGTGAGACATTAATTTCTATCTCTTCCTGTGCTGGAAATGCAGTGTGAATAAATATGTATGTATATATATACACATGCATGTATAGATAGATATAAACCGACACGTATCTTTTAATGTCGAATTCACTATACCTTAGAATAACTTTCATCCTTTGGGAATTATAATCTTGTGTATTTGTCCCAGTCAAATTTAGCTAAATACACTGGTCGACAGTCGACTTTGACCATTCTGTAATTCTGGCTGGGTCAGATGCACTTTTCATTTGAAATTTTCTTTGGGAGTAAGTTAATCAAAATGTATAGTGAATTCCATAGTAATTGCTATTTGCGGTTTAATATTTGTGAATATACGTATGTGTACTGTATATAGGTATAATATATATATATATATATATATATATATACATATATATATGTATATATGTATATATATGTATATATATATATATATATATATGTATATATATATATATATATATATATATATATATATATATATATATATATATATGTTCTGTTTGTGTGTGTGTGTGTGTGTGTGTGTGAGAGAGAGAGAGAGAGAGAGAGAGAGAGAGAGAGAGAGAGTTTGTCTGCTTGTACGCGCCCTTATAATGTAGACGTATTATGATAGTCTTCGTGAAAATATTTAGTAGGCCTGTATTTAAAAGTACCAAACTTTCTCATTTTCCGTTACCATGGCTGAAGGCTTTCTATGAATTGTATTATAACTGCTGCTATTGACTGTGTGATTTACAAACCCATTACGATTATAATTAATGCGTGCACAGCATTTTCTGCCAGCGCCCGTAGTTTAATGGTGGTTTGGTCAAAACAAACAAAACGAACCAAAATGTCACCATTGCCCTTGCTGACGGCCTTATGACCTCGTTGATGTTTTTGTCAGTGTATAGATTAACACCGCGGGTTCACCCAGCCAATATACTAATGCACCAGCTCCCCTTTATTGCTTATATCCTTAAAACATCATCGGTTTATGGGGCCAATATATGAGCAATTTCCCCTCCCATTTTCGGTTGGGGTTTCTTTGCCTTATGGGGTCAGTAGAAAGTTAATCTTATTATATATTGATTTCATTGACTAATACAAGCTGATGAAAGAACAGAGGCTTATTTAGTTCATTTATTATTAAGATAGCTCAAATGTGGATTAATTATTTTTTTTATTAGGACGATTCGCCACTTTTAGTGATTGTTTCCCTTCGAATATATTTTCGTCAAAAGTCTTTCGTTGGAGTAGAAACATGCCATAATACGTAACTTTGAATAATGCTTTTTTCTTTATTTTGTAATGTAACATCTGTAAGTGTAGACAATCATGACTTCGCACTGTGCTATTGAAAGTTATTTTAATTGTGTTTCGCTTTCCATTTGATATCAGCCACAGTTAAAAATCACCTGTACATTTTTTTAATTTCTGAAATTATTTTTTCAGTACTATAGGAAGTGTAAAATATTCCGCAGGAGATAAAGATTTAGTAAAAATCGTTGGATTTTACGGTTAAAACCTTTTGATTAAAAAACTTTATGGAAGAGGTACGGTATTATACTTTACTGAAAAAATGCGCATTTATCGAATGTGATGGAGTTTTATATTGCGACTGAAATTTTTTCGTAAAGCTTTATGAGAGACGCAATTATTTTACCTGGGAGAAAAATATGACTGTGTATATAACCCAGGGGATTGACTTGCAGGCCATTTAGAGCAGCGATACTCCGGGAAATAATTTCAGGATATATTTATAACTTGGAATTTGATTTCTTCACTTTAGAAGGAGTGTTGGGTTGATAATTGTATGACTCGACTTTTGTTTACACTCGAGAGGTATTCTGTAGGTTATATCTCATGTTATTTCATCCTTCGACTGATTAGTATTTTTCTTTTCCATGAAATAATCACCAGCCTTTACTACATATTAGCGTCCAGGTTTGGGTAAATATTTGATTAAACCGATTTTTCCATAAGCTTCGCATACCAAGTCACTTTTAGTAGTCTGTTTTTAGGAAATTTATATTTGTCTATTTTTAGGAAATTTATATTTGACCTTGAAATAATTTCAAATGTTTCCTCTCGGAAAGTTTCAAAGATAAATTGACATGGATGTATATCTATTTGAGAGAGAATTCTGCTATTCCTCTTACATATTTATTTATTCTCTGAATGGCGAGATTTCCTCTGGCAACTCTGATCTACTCCTGAAGGTAAATCGTGAATTTTCTCTTTTGACTGTCTTTTG
>NC_061108.1:116347899-116377899 GCF_015104395.2 Macrobrachium nipponense
AATAACTAAACTTGAATGACGTCATGGCCTGTCAATTTAATGAATGATTTGTATGCAGCAGTAGCAATATGTGTCGTTGTTACCTAGGTGTAGTTTGGTGTACGGCAGCGAATTTTTTCCTTGAAAATGATTGAAATAACTCAGTCTTCCTTTGCAATAAATTTGGAAGAATTTCCGTACGCGGTATTTTGAATATTTTGCTGATAGAGTACTGCTATTTCTTACTAACATTTTTACACCAGTTAATGATTGTTAGCTTAATTTAGTGCATTATGTTAAGAGAAAGGAATTGAATTCTGGTTGTAAACTTCGCCTAATATTTCAATTCTTTGAGATAATTTTATCATATTACCATAATGGTCTGTATAGTGGCTGCCGCCCACTTTGAAAATGAACTAATTATCGGCTGTCATATCCAGGGGAGTTAGCCGGCTTACGACGACTTTGTTCCCAGACCAAAATGGATTTTTCTTTTATGAACATGGATTAAAAAGAAAAGATCAGAAAAGATTTGATTAATTTCACAAATGTCCGTTCTGCCAATGTACCTACTTCACCTCATACGCTCAAACATATTATTGTAATACCTCCATGAAAAATGATGCTATTTGACAAATGAGTTATTTGTGTTTTAGATCTCGTTGCAGAAATTATATAATTTTATTTTATCATTTACTTGCTGAATGTAAAAGGATACTTTACAAATGAAAGAAAAACATGATAGAAGTGAATTAAGCAATTTTTTTTAATCTATCGCGGTTGATGTTATGTGGATTTTCTTTATTGCTTTTGTGGTTTGGTTCTAATCCCTCTCGTAATTTTGATGTTTTCACAAATAATCTCCTTTAATAATGATAGTAATTACATTCATTTTGCCTAATATTTTGATTTAAGGTTGTGAGTGTCCTCTCGTAGCTAAATGTCAATTCGTAGCCTTTATCTTTTCAGCTGAATTATTTTACATTCTCTTTAGTAGGGTTCTTTTTACCCTTTTCCTGGCTCACAATCCTTAAACTGTTTTTAGTACGAATTTATTACAGTCTTTAGTAAGATCGTTGGCTGTTAAGCCTTCCGTATTGTGTTTTCCTCTCTTTCCCCTGCTGTGAATACTGATTTATAGTGGGCGGGAGTTTCCATAAAAGAAGGACTATCAGGTCATGTATGACCTATGTTGGGTGGAATGCTTCCATTGTTCTGGTGGAGAGGTTTGCTATTGCTTTTGGATTTTAGCACTGAGCCTCTATTACAATAATCTTGTTATCTAAACTTCATACCATTCACTACCAGATTGTTGAAGTCTGTCATCTTTTGTATTTTACGAAATATTTAACCTGATCGCTTAAAACTCGGTATCGTTATTAATTAAGAAGTGAAGCCTATTAACCCATTTTCCCTCTGTTATTATCCCTCATTAGGTCTCATTGTGCACTTTGTTAATGGCGTTATTGGGCGGAGTTATTTTTCGTTTACATTCAGGGACCATTTTTATATATTTATTCATCACTTTCCAAGCGTATCTAATTTTGTTTGATAATCCAAGAATGAATATGTTATTTAACTACATTCGAAAAATACCGAAAATTCCTTGTATAAAATTTTGGAGGAACTGTCGTACTATCGTACACATCATTTCAAGCTAAGTAATATCCCCGTATCTGTCAAATGAGAAGCTGTTGGTAACTCGGCCTGTGAAACAAACACACGATGAAAAGCTGATTTTCACAATGACAGAGTAATTTTGATGAAGCAATGGTTAAGTAACAACATTGTGGTGTTGCCAGATTTCTCCTTAGCTTGTATGAAGAAATTCGTAAAGCCAATTGTACCATATGCTTGAGATCTGCAAAACGACCGAAGTTATTACTACAACTTAAGGTATTTCTCTGCCACCAATAACTGACTTGTTTTGTTGCTGCTTTATGGAAATCATTTCCTTCCTTGAAACAAATACTCGTGTCATATGGGCTTCGTAAGCTATTGCCTCTCGCACCAGAACACTTTTAAGTCTGTGGTCTTTCTAATTAAAGAAATAGATAAGATTTTTTGATATGGAGGATTTTTAAATACCAAACAAATAAATAAATAAATAAAAAAATTTCAGCATGAGTAATTAGATGTTAGTTCATGATCGGTTCCTCGTCCTCTCCCATCAGTGTCCTCCACGCAAGAGCGCTGAAATCCACTTTGACCCTGGAGCAATTAGGTTACTTCTATCTATGCTATTAACTGTTTTGATGCGTCCATAATTAGCTTTAGGTGCTAACTCTCTCTCTCTCTCTCTCTCTCTCTCTCTCTCTCTCTCTCTCTCTCTCTCAGAGGCGCGTTTTTCTTTTTATGCAAATGACGTCTTTGATTTTTAAGTCAATTAATAGAGAATCTTTCAAAGTGACTAAATTCGGATATTAAGACATTTTATTCATTAGTGACTCGCTCATTAATGACTTCTAGTCATTCTTATTATAAAAGGATCATGAATAACGTATTATTAATTGATCTTGGATTTTAACTCTCGATGTTTTGTCGTCTATCAGGATTGGAAACGAATGACTCATGAATAAACTAGTGTAATGGCTTCGTGGAATATTACCATGAAAAGATTTTAAAAATTTCTTCATACTCACATTTTCATGTTTCTCGTCTCATTGGTCGCGCCCCACCCCACCCCCCCCCCCAAAAAAAAAAAAAAAAAAGTTTATCTAGGAATAGAATAATGAACTGTAATAATCATCGGTTTTTAGCAGGTTCATGGTAACCCAGGGAACATAATTAATTTAAAATAAATTGATATCATTAACATAAATTACAATGATATTTTACTAATATGTTTATTCATTCCTTTCAGGTAAGACCCGTTCCTTCTACATTTGGTTCAGAAAGGTAAGAGCTTCTGATCATGTGCATATGATACAAGGAATGAAGTTGCGTGTCTTGCATCTATGGACTTTATTCTGGACCTGGCGGTAGGTTTTGCTCATTTTAAGGGAATCGAACGGGGTGCCGTGATCCACAATATACCTCGAAAGTATATTATATATATATATATATATATATATATATATATATATATATATATATATATATATATATATTGTAGAATCTGCTGGTCTATATATATATATATATATATATATATATATATATATATATATATATATATATATATATATATATATATATATATATATATATATATATATATATATATATATATGTAGTATATATATATATTATATATATATATAAATTATATTATATAATATATATATATGCTGTAGAATCTACTGGTTCTCCTTTTTACCAGATACATATGTAATTGTATCTTCGCTCTGTTTTTGAATACGCTTGTCACTACAAAACTTTAAGATTTAAGTGCAAGAAGTATGTGCAACCATAATCACGACGAGGTCACATTGCCGACCTGATTATGGTAGCGTTCGTTCGTTACCTGCTACCAGACATTATAATTTCTTCATATTTCTTGCACTTGGATCTTATGGTTTTGTTTGTTTGTTTGTATGGTGTTTTTACGTTGCATGGAACCAGTGGTTATTCAGCAACAGGAACAACGGCTTTCGTGACTTCCGAACCACGTCGAGAGTGAACTTCTATCACCAGAAAAATACATCTCTCACACCTCAGTGGAATGTCCGAGAATCGAACTCGCGGCCAACGAGATGGCAGGTTAAGACCATACCGATGACGCCACTGAGGCGCTTCTTATGGCCTTGTAGTGACAAGTGTATCCGAAAAAAGCGCGAAAATTCGAGAAGCTAAGAGGGCAGTGTGGCTATTACAATTACATACAGATACACATACCCACTCACACCTATATATATGTATATATATATATATACATCATACATACATACATACATACATACATACATACATACATACATATACACCGTTATCATTCTTAGTAATTTAAGGAAGGCTAGAGACGGCACTTCCCGATGCTAGAGATCTTTCATAGTGCCCTGAAGCTCGGCCCTAAATACTGTCAATGAGCATACTTACATACAATGGCTTGTGGTATAAGAGATGCAGGGCCTGGTTAGGAAGATCATTCGACAATTTGGTTACGGCAGTAATAAAAAACGCTAGAAAACGTTGCCATATAGAACCTCACAGAGGGAAAGGCTAGACAGATTGAAACTGCTCTTATAGTGCTATCTCTTGGGTGTTGCTGTCTGGGAAGATTTGAGTGAAGGATGAACAGAATTATGTAATATATATTACTTCGCCTTGTTATAGTTTTGCTTATAAATACATCATTATACTCAAAGTTCATGCATATGGCTTCTTTTACAGATATTTCACCATATACCTAATGGTTTTTCATTATTATTATTATATACCGAGTGATCAGAATTCATGTATCGCTGCAAGTGTATCCTTTGTGTAGTGTTAAAGAGTTATTTGTGATGTAATATGAGTTTAACAAAGCTTCATGCTGCATACAGTCTAGAGAATTACTTGTTTCTTTGAAGTACTAAGCAGTTCGCTGCCGTAGGACTGATCTTATCAAGTTCAAAGGACTATGATAGTTCTTGGTTTTTAACATGCAAGAAATTTTCTCTCTCATAAAACCTGTAGCCTCACATAAAACCTCTAGCACGGCGATATGCAAGTAATTCTCTCTCTCTCTCTCTCTCTCTCTCTCTCTCTCTCTCTCTCTCTCTCTCTCTCTCTCTCTCTCTCTCTCTCTCTCTCTCTCTGTGTCTTTTTAACGTTTCTTCTGTAAATACCTTCTTGGCAGTCTCATCAGTCATCTGGCTCTCTTCTCAAAGCTTTTTCGCAGGGCTGCAATCAGGAGTAACTGCAAAAGAAAATCTGAAGTAAAGGATTATGTGCGGAAGAGCTTTGTATGTATATTATATATATACATTATATATATATATATTATATATATATATATATATATATATATATATGTATATGTATAATATGATTAATATTCTTTCTTCATCACTAACCAGCATAATTTATCAAACCTCTTATTTTTTATATATATATATTTTTTTTAGTCTATTTTTTTAGTCTAGTTATATCGCCTCTCATCGTATTTTGTTTTTCCCCCGACTCTCTCTCCTTCATTGATGTACTTGTATAAGGTTGCTCATTGTCATTTTCGATAAAATTGGATCGCTTATAAGCGCTCGGGTTGTGCATATTGAGACAGAAATTTGAACAAGGTCTGCGAAGTAGTCTTTTGGTACCTATCGTGGAAGATTTACGTTATTAAATTTGCAAGTATTGAATTTATTCCTGCCTAAAACGATACTTTGATCTTAAAACTTCTCTTGTCGGGAGTTGCACACAACTGTAGAAATTTATCTTGTCTCAAAATACCGTAAGAAGCCAAATCTTGTATTTTCTTTAGGCGTTACACAATGAAGCTCATGTCATTAGTATTGCGTGCAGATAAAATTGCGGTAGGTTTCCTTACCAGGAGTTATAGGGTGATACTAGGATCTTCCATGGGTATTGAATTACGTTCGGTGGTTTAGCGAGGTACAGGTGACTGAGGATAGGCCTTAGGTTTTACCAAGTGTAGCAAAACACATTAGGCCTATCCCCTCATGTTGCTGTAAGTAGAAAACAGGTTCATTTTCTGTACGGAACAACGTATTTTGCTCTTAAATTATAAAGAATACTTTCAAATTTTGTCTTACAAACAAAGATTCCAGTACCCCGTTGGGGGTTGGTGTATATCAGTGCACCTCACTCGGTGCACTGTAGGCATTCCTTAAGGTTCTTTGCAACGTCCCTTCGGCCCCTAACTGCAACTCCTTGCATTCCTTGTATTGTACCTCCATTCACATTACCTATCTGCCATCTTACTTTCCACCTCCTCCTAACAATTATTTCATGGTGTAACTGCGACGTTTTTCTCCTGTTACACATTTCAAACCTTTATTCTCAGTTTCCCTTTCAGTGCTGAATGATCTCATATATCCCAGCGCTTGGCCTTTGGCTTAAGTATAACATTTCCATTCCAGCTCCAAAGATTCCAGTAGAACACCGTGGTAAAGGATAGCCCCCCCCCCCCCCCCCCCCCCCACCCCCCCCCCCCCCTTTGCCTCCTTTTTGCTTAGCAGACTTCCCCCCCTTTTTAAGACGATATTTCACAGCTGTGAAGACAAAATTCCCAAATCTTTTGGAAATATCTGTATTCCTTTAAGGAGATCAGTTATGGTATGATAATGTAACCTTATCTAAAAAATTCTGTTAAGTTGAGAACAAAAAATTTATAAGTCGAGTATCAGGAGATAGTTGTAAATATTTACCCATATAATTACATACGTACATGCATACATACATACATACATACATATATTATATATATATATATATATATATATATATATATATATATAATATATATATATATGCACATACTGTGAACGTTGCTTATACAGGGGTTTGATGTATATGTATTTAACCTCTGTTTTCAGCGTTGACGAGATAAACTCAGATCTCGAATACTCGAATACCTTCACGAATCTCGTAATGAAATTGGTGTGTACCAATTGTTTCTAATTTGTTTTTTCAACTATTAGTGACTAACTATATGTAATATAAAGAAAGAGGCCAGTGGGAACGAAATCCTATTGCCTTTCCTTAAATCTGGTCGAAAGAGAAGGATAAGTAAGGTTAAAAAAAATAAAAAAAATAGAGTAGGCTTAACCTGAAGGAGGCGATAGGCCATCCTGTTAAAGTGCGAACCGTTGTAAGATGCAGTAAAAACGGAATAAGGAAACGTGTCAAAACTTGGGAGCAGAGGTCTATACTTTCTGAGATACTTTTTGGGTAATGGAGGCTGTTCCTGGAATTTAATGTGTAAATGCAAATAACCATAAGGTCGGTGACGTAATGCCTTATAAGTACACGTTGTCACAGGAGAAATGAAAAGTGATTATTATTATTATTATTATTATTATTATTATTATTATTATTATTATTATTATTATTATTATTATTGGTGTTTTTCAACATGACCATACATTCGTGATAGATGGATGAAAATGGAAGCAAGCTTCCTTTATCGTAGACTGCTCATACGTGAAAAAAGTAGGAAAAGAGGACAAAGAAAAAGAGAATAGAATATTTAAAGGTGGAAAATTGAGCCATTCAATTTCCTTATTCTTTGTTTCTAGAAATCATGGACGAATAGAGAAGTGAATCTAATAATAATGTCACAAGTTTTCTTGAAAATGTAACATGAAAATAAACATCCAGATGAATAAAATCGTAACAGTCCTCCTCTTCAGACGCGTTGTGGGGAATACCTAGAATGTCGGGAATCACACGTACAAAAAGTCCTTAATAATGATCTATAATTGATTATCCATGTGATTTGCCTTTTATTATGCAGCAAAATATTTGAGAGACAGGAAAATAGCTTTTGTAAAAGGAATTGCTTAAAAACTCAAAATTCCTTTACAATAAAAAATGTTTTAGGTTGAAAAACTCGGCTGCGGAAAGTAGCTGGTGGTGACAGCCAGTGATAATGTTTGTGGAAGTGAGGAGATGGAGGGGAAGAGGTGATAAATAGGGGAATAAGGATGAAAGGGGATAGAAAGGTGGAGCAAAAGTGAGGAATTTTTAAACCCGGGAAGATAAAGGGAGAGAGGGGTAAATTTCGAGGACACAATAGTGAATAAAGTTATGGGATATTCACATGACAGTGATGTACGCCACCCTGGGGCGAAGGTAGGCACTCCCTCCCTCCCCCCTTTCCTAAAAGCGTCGATAACATTGGAAAACTAAATTCACGCATTCGAATCTTTTGTGAAGTTGCCAATAATATATATATATATCTATAAATATATATGTATTAAAATATTCAATATATATATAATATTATATATATATATATATTATATAATATATATTATATATAAAATCACATAATTCCACAGGTGGCAAAAATAAGAGGTGGGGTGTAGGTCCTGACCAGTTGGCTTGGAAGTAATAAAGTCTAAACCGGTCAGGACCTACAACCCGCTCTTATTTTTCACCTGTGGATATGTGTGATATATATATATATATATATATATATATATATATATATATATATATATATATATATATATATTCACTCGTACACGTGATTTGTATATCAAGCACTACAAGGAAAAAAATAAAACCTCCTAAATCATGAACATTGTTGGCTTTGTTGCTAACTAATCCATCTCCAGAGGACAGATATCTTGTGAGTATTGCGCATATATAATATATATATAATATATATAATATATATATATATATATATATATATATATATATATATATATTATATATATATACATATCATTATGTAGTATATACAACTATTGGTATTATTACATGATCTCATTTTTCTTTCTTTCCCAACACTATATACAAATATTTATCCTTTAGCGTTGAATGACATTAACCCTTCTGTTGGCTTCAGCCCTGCTACCATATATCCTTCCTTCCGTAAACGGATTGTCTTCTTCAAAACGAAAGTAAATTTGTACACAAAATAGAATTATGTGTAGTATGCTGGTATGTCAGTCATGCCAGACTTGAATAAAAAGCTGTGCACTATAGAGGTCATAATTCAGTGGAAGGTATTTTCAGCATTCTAAGAGATAGGGTACTCGACCAAATACAGACATCTACTGATTTATAAGAAGCTGTTAAGGAAATCCTTACTTTATTAAAATTCATGATATTCTGGGAGAATATCTATCAAGTTCCGTTACCTTGTTTACTTTTCATCTCCTAAAGATATTGTCCTTTCTTCGAATCCATTTCGCAGAAATTTGTGCTGTCAGCTGCATTAAAAAGTCAATTCTCGAGGCGTCCGCCTTTGTTTGCCCGTGAGTGGTGGCCCGTGTCTGTGTTGACTCTTGAAGTCTTCCTCTTGATACTCGAATGACATCAATCTTTTCGAAGTCTGTCATGAGAGTTTATATGCTTGCGCCAAGTGCCAAGGCCGGATGAAACGAAATGGTTGTGAGTCGCGATGATAAACGTCGTTGCCTTTTTACAGTTCCAAGCATTATTGATGCTTTCATCAAGCCCAATGCAGAATGGTGGAAGCATCGCTGGGTCATGGATGAGGCTTGGAAGTCTGCAGAATTTGTCTGCGTCGCTCTTTTGAGGGATTAGAGGAATCGTGGCTTTCTTGGTCCTTGACCGCTAGCTTTGCTCGATTTTTTAAGACATGCAATTTAATCTGACAAAGTAGAACGATTGGAATTGAGAATTTTATTTGATGAATGAATGGCTTTTAACGTTTTTTCGTCAGAGTCGTATAATGTTGCCATGTTTTATTTTCAATGGTATCAATCAATTACTCCCATGATAATGTTACCGATTTAAATGTGATTGCGTCTTCAATTTTCTGTAATTCCTTCCTTTCTCTTCACTCTTTTTGGAAGCTTGTTTTGCCAGTCGGTAGACATTACCAAAAGCTGACGTTCGAGGGAGGAAATCAGTCTTGATAGGTGAACACACAGCCTTTGTGAAAGTGGAAATTCAAACATATGGGAATATATACTATGTATGGGGAGCGGATCGTGTGAAAATATGTGATTTGAATAGATTTTATTTAAAATGAAAAATTTCAAACAGTGAGCCTGGAAGCTTTGCTCTGGACTTGATGACATTACTGAGTGATATTAAATGCTGTTGGAGTATTTAAACGCCTCTTCGTTCTTGACAAATGTCCTAAATTGCAGCATCAAGTAAATTGTATTAGTAACCCTCCACTGCTCTGTATCATCTGTACACATGACTTGAGAAAATACCTTAAAAAGAAGTATGAAAAATGCATATAAAGCATATACTACATAACTTACACCTTATTCAGTATCTCACCCGTCAGAACAGAATTTTGATCTCTCTCTCTCTCTCTCTCTCTCTCTCTCTCTCTCTCTCGTGTTGAAACTCTCTTTTAAAACGGTTTTATAAAGCCCTAAGGTTAAAACAGACGACTTGAAAAAATAGAATAAACATAAATTGAAATTCTCATGCACGATTCTGTTTTTATTTCTGCTCGCTACTATGCTCATATTGAATTCCTTTGTTACCAGATGTAGTTCAATACTAATACTTTGTCATGAAGCGTCCTATATAGAGGCTTGTAGGGTAAGGCTTCCGAATAAAAGAGTGAATCTACGTGCTAAAATTGGATTTCATTGAACGAAGAGCAAAACATTCATAAAGCTTCAGTAGAATTTTGGTATTTTATTGTAGGCCTGAATGGGTAAGCTTACCGTTAAATATCTTGAAAAGGGTCGGTAGTATATTGTAGATCGTATAAATGTTATAAAAATGCCGTTTTCATGCATAATAAAAGAAATTTACTAAGGTTATGTACGCTCTCAAACAGTCAAAGGTTATTTCAAATTCAGAATAACGCAGACTTTCGCTTGGGCTAATGACCTGGGATTTGGAACCTAGCCATCGGTAAGTGAGGAGCAATTCAATCTTCCCCATTAGGGGTTAGTGCGTTCAGTTCACCTCACGGGGTGCACCATAGGCATTACGAAAGGTTCGGCCTTCGGCCCCTATCTGCAACCTCTTTCATTCATTTTACTCTACCTCCGTTCATATTTTTTGTTCTTCCATCTTGCTATCCACCCTCTCTTAACAATGAATGACCTAAGTGCTTGGCCTTTGGCCGAAACTCTGAATTCTATTCCTAATTCGGTCTCAATTTTCAACTTATCAAGAGAATTAGCATCTTGTTCCTATAAGACTTTGTTACTTTGTTCATAATTCCTTTAGCGTTTTTCAATGACTTCATGCTGTCAGGTGCGACTAGTATACGTATTTTGAATAGACGATAAAAATGCAAAATAAATTAAAGATAACTTAAAACAATGTTTTTAGGAAATGCCTAAATGCTGATTAAGATACAACAAGACTAAACTTGCAAAGTACCCCAGGGAGATAGTGCTTATCCTTAATGTAACTGGTACCAAATAATGTGGGAATTCAAGGGATACGTCAATTTCAGCATAGCCTCCAAAACCTAAAATCTGCATAAATTGGTAAGATATTTTAAACTGATATTTGCACTTTAGACACATTTTCCGCGTAGTTTACGTAGTGCCACCTTTAGGAGTTGTGTACAAAGAGTTTTAGTATTTAAAAAAAAAATTCAATCTAGTAAAGGTAGCCAATAAAAGCACCAAAAGGGTAGATTTTACAGCCTTATATTTCGAAGACAACTGTCTCCCATTTGGTGTTTTTATGGGCTACCTTTATTAGATTTATAATATACACGTAGCCTTCTTTGTATGGCATCTGTTATTGTTTCTGCAAAATCCGTTTTCTTTTCTTATTTCACAGGGTTTTATTCTTGTATAACGATACTTTCTTGTTACTCATTACTCTTTACAGTCCTGTATCTTTGTTCTTCACTGTTGTTTTGTTTGATCTCCTTCAGTGAATCCAATAAGGTTTTAGAATGTCAGGTTTTATTTTGTCGTTTATTACCAACACAAAATAACAAAGTAACCACAACTGTCCTGTGGTGTGGTTACAGCTACATTTATGTTCTGAGTATTTAGATATTTATCGCTATAATCGGTGAAGTTATAGGTATTTTTCGAAATAAACACCTAATGTAGAGGCCCAGTGACTTTTAATTGCCTGTTGTGCTTTTTAGGCAAGCAGAGTCTTTTCGCTAAGGAATGCGTAAATTTCATTGAATGTGGCCGTTGTTTGAAAATGAATTGGGGTATATATGAATATTAGATTTCATAGCATGAATGATATTTTAGTTATTTCATTGCTGCTGGCATTCCTCAGAAATTTTTCTATAGGTGAAATATTTGTTATTTTAATTTTTACTTATGATCTCTCGAAATCTCTCATTAAGTGAGATATAAGTTATCTGAAAGTTACGTGTTCCAACGAGATTTCCTTTTTAGCGATTCAATGAAAATTGACTCCTAAATATCTCTTGGAACGTTCGAATGACAACCGAGTGATTTTAGCTGACGCTAATATTCCACCAGAGACTTCTTAAACGTTTGAATGACAGCTGTTCTACGAGTTACTCCTGTTCCCGCGAGATAATATATCCTTATAAACGTTTGAATGACGTTTCACTAATTTACCTTGTCACTCGAACTATCTCCTGCCGAAATCACACGTCCTCTTCGTCATTCGTCCTGTCGTTGCTTCTTTGGGCGGGAGTGCCACTAGATTTATATTGGCACCAGAACCAACGAAGTTATCACAACTTTTTAGTAGTTTAAACTTCATCATAATGACTCTCTCTCTCTCTCTCTCTCTCTCTCTCTCGTCCCTCCCCTCTCTCTCCTTCTCTCCCTCTCCTTTCTCTCTCTCTCTCTCTCTCTCTCTCTCTCTGTGAAAGTGTTTTCTAAATGGTTTTTTATTCTTGATGTTGTTGGCTGGCACAAAAGAACACACACACACACACACACACACACGCACACACACACACTTTCAGACTTTTTTATTTTATATCTGTTACGTCATGAAAAATGTCGCTTTAGTAACATTTATACTGTTCCGTTCGAGAATATATAATTTACCCGGCCTTAAAAAAAAAAAAGCAGACTTCGTTTCACTTTTGGAGTTCGTTCACACAATTTTTTCAACAACCTTTAGAGCATTAATAATAATAATAATAATAATAATAATAATAATAATAATAATAATAATAATATTATTATTATTATTATTATTATTATTATTATTATTATTATTATTATTATTATTATTATTTCCTTGTAAATTCTTCTCTCGGAAGCGAGCTCGTTTTGATCATCCAAGAAAGCTGGTACCATTTTCAGATGACATCCCATTCAAGAACATGACTGCATATCCAAGAATAATCTTTGCAGTAAGATAAAAGCTCCAGTTAATCTATTTTAAAAAGATAGTGACGATCTGAACCGTTGTTGTTGCTGTATTAATTATTAATGATGATAGTGCGACTGTCAGCGCTGTATTTGTCTTCCTCTATCTGTTTATTTCTCAGCACTTTTCTTGCCCACTGCATATAGTCGTTCATCTGAGCTTTCGTTTTCCACTCTGTCTGTTTGTCTGTACTTTGGTTTCGAACTGTACTTATTTTCCTGTAATTTCAGTTTCTCCGCCCTTTAGTTTCTCACTGTATCCATTTATGTCTCCTCACTTTTCTCGCCCTCTGCATCTGTTTGTTCTTTTGCACTATATTTTCTCACTGTATTTATTTGTTTCTTTGTTCTCTGTTTTGCCAAAGTATTTATTTGTTTCTTTTCCACTTCATTTCCCCACTGTATTTATTTGTTTCCTTGTACTCATTTTACCAGTGTATTTATTTATGTCTTTTCCACGTCATTTTCCCACTGTATTATTTATTTCTTTGCTCTATTTTACCAGTCAGTTATTTGTTTCTTTTCCACTTTATCATCCACTGTATTTATTTGTTACTGGTCGCTTTACTTTCCCAATGTCTTAATTTGTTACTCTTCACTTTTGCTTTTCCGCCGTATTTGTGTAATTCTCTGCATGTGACTTGCCCATGGTATTTGTTTCTTTCCTCAAACTTTAGTTTGCCACTATATCTGTTTGTTTGCCTGCAGTTTAGCTTCCCACTACATATATTTTTTTTTTTTCCACACGTGAACCGCCCACTGTTGCTGTTTTTTTCTCGACACCTTAATCTCCCTCTCTATCACACAAGAGTAAAGATAACGATGCGGGGCGATCCAAGTTTACAATCCAATAAATCATGGACAATCTCTTTGTTACCTTAGCTCGCCAGTATTTAGTTATTAGCACTTAATATTTAAATTGTTAATAATGAAGTGATAGGATACGGTTATCTGTTGAATATTAGAACAGTTAATTGCGTTTATGATGCAATAAATCATTAGTTATTAGAAACCTGTATGGACTAATTATTTGATAATTAAACACCCTATAGCTCTCCCATCTCAGTAACCTTTGTTTGCTTCATAATACCTTTTTGCTAGAAATTACCCACAAGCACAATCGCAAACGCATGGATCATTATAAGGAATGAGATTTTAAATAAGATTTTATTTTAATTCTTGTAATTTTTCCTACATTGCGATTCAGTAAGTACTACATAAGCATCAAAGTAGAGAGGAAAAATTCACAGAAAGAGAGAGAGAGAGAGAGAGAGAGAGAGAGAGAGAGAGAGAGAGAGAGAGAGAGAGAGAGCCTTTAATAGGACTTTCATTATAAGTGTGACCTAGTAATTATTTTTCCATTAAGTGGAGTCAAACGAGAGATGACTCGCCCTCTTTGAAGAAGGAGCTAAAAAAGGATGAAGAAAAAGAGGGAGAGGAAAAAAGACGCGCTAGACTTGTCGAGATATTAAAGGCCTCTCGTTAATTCATTTTTTCTCGGTAAAGGGAGTCATTTTCCTCGTCACCAGAAGTCAGGTTAATTTGGTCGACAGCGCCATTTCTGCTAAACGGCTGCCGTATAGGAACGACCTTCTGCGGTATTTGCTGAATCATTTAACCTGGCTGTTTTTCAGAGGCGGGTCTATTATCGTTTTAGTTCACTGACGACCCTTTTCTTGAAGAACCACGCTTAGTTTCTGCAGTCTTGCTCAGGGCGGTCACTGCTCCATAAACAGATGCTTAATGTATAGGTACCGGAATCTGGCCGTTAAAAGAATTTATTTTGCGGGCTTTACTTAGTAAGAAATCTGTGTTGTTACAAATTCATGGTTCTCACATACTTTGCAGTTAAAATTTCCATTTGCATTGGTATATTGTTATGGCCATAATTTATGTATGTACATTCTTCTAGAGTTAGCGATTGTGCCAGTAGGCTTTAGGATAACAGAATCTACAGTTAAATAAAAAAAGAACCTTGAAATTTGTACTAGAGAAGACCAAGATTCCACAAACAGTGACATAGATGTTCCAGCTGGTAAAATTAAAAGGTGAGAAACCACTAGCAAAATAGTAATTTTACCGAGTTATTCTCCCATCGATTCATCTCACATGATTCATATAAATTGCTTCCTAAAACCAAGGCGGCCTTCTGTTATATTTTCGGTAACAAAAACCGTTTCATAACACCAAAGTTGTCTAACTTCAGAATAGTTTTAATGCTGGCTAGAGCACTATATGCTACCAAGAAATGTAGGATGATATAACACTTCCTGTGAAACTTTCCAAGCGTTCCGCTTGAGATACTTTTAAAAAAGATTCGCGACTCACAGTAGGGAAGGAAATAATCCTGGTTAGGATAATGCATGAATTCCGATTATTGTACAGATCAGTTGACATTCCTCATGTTGGTTAGGTCTGAAGAAGGAATTTATCTGAAAAGTGGCAGTCAAATTCGTACTGTATTTAACCACTTGTAAACTGAGTATTTAGTAATTAGACTATTTTGTAAAATGTCTGAGTAAAGTAGCTTATATTTCATTAAATATTATTATTTTAACTTCCTAATTATGATTAAAACATATACTGGTCAATGATAGTTCGTGGATGTTTTTGGAATCTCACTATATTTTAATATACTGTATTTTTTGGTTGAAAAACTAATTATTGAGACGGACATGGGATGAGATTTCATTCAGAGAAGACAGTTTAATTGTGTGTGTATATATATATATATATATATATATATATATGTATATACATAAATAATATATATATATATAAGTATTATTTTCTATCAAAATCACTTCACCCTGATACGTATGTGTGTGGAGAGAGAGAGAGAGAGAGAGAGAGAGAGAGAGAGAGAGAGAGAGAGAGAGAGAGAGGAAACAAAATTAAGAGTGGACGTAAAATAATTTTTCGAAGGGGTTGAAATTTATTCATAAATTTTAAACGATATTGCGAGATTAAAAACAAATAGGAGTAAATATAAACACGAGAGGGAGGGAAGGATAGACCTGATAAGATTGACTGACTTAATGAAGGGAAGAGCAAGAGTTTCGAAATTATTTATAAACTAAAAAAAAAAAAAAAGGTTTTAAGGAGATTGGAGCAACCCTAAATGAGAAAAAAAGGAGGAGAGGGAGGCAGGTTTTAAAAGAGGCGTTTTCGAAGTTATGCTTAAGTTATGGAAAGGATTGAAAGAGGAAGTGAGAATAATAACCTTAAAGAAGAGAGAGCGGAAAATTTTGAGAATACAAACTAAATTGTTGGAGACATGGAAGGAAAGTCATTTATGCTCAACGAAGCGAAAGTGACAGTTAATTAAAGTGTGAAAAGAAAAAAGTAATCGATTTTGAACGTTGGAGGAATTTTCGATTTTTTTTTTTCACACATAAAGAAGGTGACCAAAGCAGACAATTATACAACTGGTTGTCAGTAAACTGTCAGGGAATTTCTGTTGCCACACTTATTGGCTGATTCAGAGCAAAGGCCCATTGCTGCGATAAGCCAACCAACCCACCAAGTTACTATCATCGGTCTCAGGTGGGATAGTGAGATTAGTTATTATGCTCAGAACAAAATTCTTTCATTACTATGAACCTGTTGATTGATTTCTCCTGCATTACTGATGTCGATACTTGTAAGTATAGACAAGCAGTAATACATCCTACACCTTTTCTGCCTGAATGCTTACTGGTTGCCATTATAATAATGATTATTTTGTTAATTAAATGAGGTTTCACGGAAAATATTTTCCACCCCACCCGGTAGAAAGACTTAATATCATATATATATATATATATATATATATATATATATATATATATATATATGTACTATATGTATATATATATATATATATATATATATATATATACTTATACATATATATATATATATATATATATATATATATATACTTATACATATATATATATATATATATATATATATACTTATATATATATATATATATGTATATATATATATATATATATATATATATATATACTTATACATATATATATATATATATATATATATATTATATATATATATATATATATATATACCGGGTGTTTAGAGACCCCCTCCACAGAACAAATGGAAAGTTATGAACTTTTCTGCTATAGCCTATCTCCAAGTACATTATCTTAAGTTTCTATCAAGCTATTTTTCATTTTACATTTCTTGTATTTTCAGACTGACTGACGGAGTTAGATACAGCCATGGCTAATGACTCATTGGAAATCGGATGGATTGACCGAATCTGGGCTATAACCTTCAGAGAGGCCAGGGATGCTTGCGCATCCTTCATTTTACGTTCCTGGACAGCTAAACACATTAAAAGAGACGAATCCTTTGTTAAAAGAAACTGATACAAAAATCCATATGACTGTCATCGCGAAAAGAGCGAGAATCTTGGAAGGCCTGAAGTCCTTTCTCAGCAGTCATAAGACATCATAGCTGAGGCAGTGGGTAGACCAAGAAAGTCTTTACATAAATTGGCGCTTAAACTAGAAACAAAAAAAGGAAAGAAGAGAAGTTATAGTGCTGTATATTGTGAGTTGAAAAAATCTGGTATCAAGCCATTTCATGTTATCAGCAAGCCCAACATCACTCAGTAACAGAGAGAAGACTGTGCATGGTTTTGTGGTTCATTTCTTAAAGATTGGGATGAAGCTGACTTTCTTCATGTTGCCGCATCAGATAAATTCTTCATTTACACAGTCAGGAAGCCAAATCATAAAAATGACATCATTTGGGCTGCAAAGTTGGATGATATCAGCGATGACGTGCGCTATTGCCAAGTTGTGAAATATCCTGAATGTTTTGGAATTTTTTTCTGTTTCAAAGCCAAACGGTTAATGTGGATCATCAAAGAAAAAGGACAGTCATGGAATGGCGAATACTTCAGAGAAACTGTGCTTACTGGTGAAGTATTTCCTTTCATCAAAGATCCTGAAAATGTGTTATCTGTTGAAGAAGTCACATTTTTGCATGATAAGGCACCATATTTCAAGGCTCTTCAGACACAGGAGCTGCTTCGAAACAGTGATATCGATTTCTTCTCGTCAAGTGAATTTCCAGGTAGCTCCCCTGACTTTAATGTGTGTGAAAACATTGATAGTATCTTAAAGGATTGTGTTGAAGCAAGCACAAGGAAAATGATGGTATGCCAAACCTCGACGACCTGCGAAGAGAGGTGACCGAAGTGCTCGGGGAAATGGAGTTCAAGTCTCAGCTTTTTTGCGATTTGCTGAAATCATACCCCTCAAGAATGCAGGCTGTGGTACAGGCAGATGGAGGTCACGCCAAATATTATAATAAATACCTGTTCTGAATTGCTTTTTTGTCCATATCAGTTTTAGTTTATGCTGTAGAGGGGGAGGGGCGGCTCTAATTTCGAAACACCCTGTATGTATGTATGTATATGTATATAAATATATATATATATATATATATATATATATATATATATATATATATTATATATATCTATCTATCTATACTATCTATATATATATATATATATATATATATATATATATCTATATCTCTCTCTCTCTCTCTCTCTCTCTCTCTCTCTCTCTCTCTCTCTCTCTCTCTATATATATATATATATATATATATATATATATTATGTGTGTGTACGCACGTAAGAACGTGTGTATGTATGTATGTATGTATGTTTTTTTAGGCAGGTTCTGTTAAATCCTTCTTTATACCTCTGTTGACTAGGATCGTGTACTACGTACTTGATAGTTAATCGACTTTGGTTAATGGCAACCAGGAAGTCTAAATACACCGTTTTAGCAACCTCATCTTAATAGACTTGATATGAGAGAGAGAGAGAGAGAGAGAGAGAGAGAGAGTTGCTGCATTATGTAGTCACTACTCCTATGTAGAATGTTAGATGCAATAGTTAAAAAAGTAACTCCTATGGGACAAACGTAGGGGCTAATTTGGGAGAGCAAACATTGAAGCCTCATCCATGGGTTAATTTAATAAGATTCCCATTACCGTTTTCCTGCCCCATTTCTTTCCAGTCGTTCGTGCGTACAATTACCCAATTACTCGTGATTTACGTAGCTTTAACTAGGTAAATTCTACTATTTTTCCTACTCCTTTGGTTGATTATTATCATTCATATTGGACAATTCAATAAGACTAGCAACTTTCTAATGAGGCCTACCTGAGATAAAATGACAGGAAGAGTAGTCTGGGGCGCTGAGATCAAGCCTTTGTCCCTAGCTATATGTAAACTTCGTAGACGTCGAGTAGAACTGCGACAATCCACTTTAATGGTTTGGCTTTTGAGATTCACGTTGGAGCTCCCAAATCGTAAATCCCATAGCTTTGTAGGCTAAATCGTCTTTAATTCCACACAACTTTGTACTATATATCATCAAACAATAAAGTTCAGGTGAGCCATTCCTTTCAAATTCCGTCATCCAGTTAGTGTTACGGACGTTCGCAGGATGAAGAGGCTGTACCCTTACTGTTAAATGATAATACATCTCGTCGCCTGGATTTTTCTGACCTGTCTCGTCTGGTTTTAAATATTTGTAGTTTACCTTACAAACTTAACTGACATGAACATTTTGAAAACCGAGGTGTCTGTTGCTTTTTGATCATTTTGTTTTTCAAATATATATTTAATAATTTTTAAGTTTTTCGTTATTACCGTAGTCTGATGACGGTTTTGGAGCGTAGGAACATTTCTATTTCCTGTTGGCACAGTGTTTGGCCAACAGCGCCTTACCTGTCTACCTAATCCCAGTGTAAGTTTTCCTGAATGAGCTCGGTTTCGTTATCTGCAGCCCTGCTTATATTTGTAAACTCTCTCTTGGTCTCGCTTGGACCTGACTTGAATGTGATGAAGCAAAGTTGTAATTTTAAATTGTAGCATTTTAAATAAATTTCTCATCACAATGCATTCTAAAGACATGGAGTATCAGTTAAATAATTTCCTTTTTCATCATGATACTTAATGAAAAGGACATAATATATACCCAATATTTAGTTACGAAATTCTTGGGTGTTAGAAAACATGAAAATATGGATTACTCCATTGCCATTGCGAAAGACCAAAGGTGTTTTGCAGTGTGCAGGTTGCATTCGTCGTATTTTGTGAAATTCTCCTCCTTTTAGCGAGCAGTCTTTTCATGTCCCGGCTCAAAAGCTCTCATTTCCCTTGGCAGCAGGTGATGAAAATGAACCATGCCAGAATTATGTGATGTGCTGAAGATGTAACTGAGGGACATTCATTCGCTCTGCGCTGATGCTTCCAGATCATGGTCTAATGGGAAAAACTTTTTATGAGACCATTATTCTCAGCAAGTCCTCATCACCAGAACGCCATTTTTATTTCGCTAATGATATACAACAATAGACGCTAGAGCCAAGGGCTCCAAGGACTACCCTTTATTTAGCGTTATATCTCGAACTCGTGTCTTGTGATTTGCAGAAAGTTTCTAGGCAGGATGAGCGAACACACAATGTTAATTGAGACTCAAAGGTTTTCGTATATGGATTAATCACAGGGATCTCTCTCTCTCTCTCTCTCTCTCTCTCTCTCTCTCTCTCTCTCTCTCTCTCTCTCTCTCATATACATTATGTATACATACTTACATGGGCTCTCTAATAATTTAAGGGGTGCCTATTGTCATTGGTTTCTAACACGGATTTACATTGCCGTCCGTTATTTTATTATTTATATCACCCATTATTGCAAAGTGTCTGCGTATGTACGAGAGAGAGAGAGAGAGAGAGAGAGAGAGAGAGAGAGAGAGAGAGAGAGAGAGAGAGAGAGAGAGAGGGTGGTTTGATGCTCAGTTCTGAAATAAGGGAATTTTATGATCCTGACAACTGAATAGAGAGCGATGCTTGTCTTAGAAATAATTGTTTTTTCCTGTCACCAAGTTGCTGACACTTTTAAATATAGTATCAGAAGCTTTTTTAGTCCTTTTACAGCAATCGTTTAAGGTGTCAATCTTCGTGAGAAGGCTCTTTCATTCGTAAGAGTGCTTTTACATTGGATTTTTATTTACTCAGCATTTACATGCCTTGACAGGCTCTCGTAAAAAAAAAAACATTTTTTATTCACATCTCCAAAGAGCCACCCCCCCACCCCCGCCTCTCTCTCTCTCTCTCTCTCTCTCTCTCTCTCTCTCTCTCTCTCTCTCTCTCTCTCTCCAACTGGATGCTTTGAGATGTACAGGATCAAAGATATTTTCCTTCACACATCAAGAAGTCACTTTCCTCTTCTCTTCTGTCTTCACTTTGCTGAGGTGCTCCCTTTGCTGCAAAAAAAAAACCTTATGCAAGACAGTGTTGTACGTGAAGTTCATTTCGACCCCAAAGACTTGTCTCTTGGAAGTCAGAGAACTTTTCTTTGTTAAGAGTTCATATCCTGCTCCTCAGCTGATTGGCAAAACTTTTTGAGGAGGTAGGGAATAACAGGTTCCCTGGAAGAGTTAATTTCAGTCCAAAATACGAAGTTACGAAGAGTTTTTAAAACAGTCTTGAGTATTACGATTTCCTTTCTCCCTTATACAACGATTGGAAGTCGAGTAACGCTGGAGTGTACGATTTTAAGTGATATGACACTTTAATAGCTGGAGAACTTATGGATTAGTTGGGATTTTTTTCGTTAAGTAGTAGCTTCATTAGATGATTGTATTTCGTACTTGAATTGTGTTCAGCTCTTGAAATCGATATTGTGCAATATGTCTGCAGCTGAGTTTACATCTCGCTCTTTTTGTGAGATATGGGTCGTTTTGATGAAGAATTCTTGGTTAGACAACACTTACTATTTTCTTTTTGATGTCTCGGGAGATAGCAAACACCGTCGCTGCTAATAATAATAGAAATGATTATGACGATGCTGATTTCATTACTGTCTTATAGTGAAAATGTAATAGCTATAACGCCAATGTGAGAAAATAATAAAATAATTGTAGATTATGGGAGCATATGGTGAAATTTAAAGTCAGATAAAATACAGCGTATTTATGTAAACTCTTGGTGGTCTTTTGCATTGATATGAGGACATTTCCAATGTGTGTATATCAAACACGAGATATAAGCCAATCTAATAACAAGAGAGAATAGTGACACTTCTATCATAGCCATAAGGCCTCTTTATGTGACAAGCATCCATGCCTTGCCCCATCTTAGTTCTTTTGCATGTTCATATTGACAGAAAATTTCTTATCTTGTCAGAGGTAAATCAGATATAAGTATGTGGTGTCTTCTCAAATGTGAATCTTAAAGGTTCATACTTGAAAACCTTATTAAAAAGGAAAGGAACTTACTTCTAGTTTACAAGAATTAACAGTGAAAGTCAGGTAAGAACAGAGATCAGAAACCCTGCAAACTCTCTCTCTCTCTCTCTCTCTCTCTCTCTCTCTCTCTCTCTCTCTCTCACACACACACACACACACACAGGTAGGCACATTAAAGTTCCCATATCTTTGCTTGAATAAGACTTCTGGGACTTTGATCCAATTTCATGGTGCTTTTATTTTCGCTACGTTTTCATCAAGATATAAAAAATGGTTATAATTATTTCTCACTGCCTTACTCGACGTATTTCAGCACTGATCTCTCTCTCTCTCTCTCTCTCTCTCTCGATCGATCGATGATTGATCATTATGATTTTAAAGTATGACCATAAAACGCGTAAGGTAGACGACATTCACAGTAGTTTAAGAGAACTGAAGATTATCCTCTCCCTTTTAGTAGTAAATGAATAGGAGAGTGAGAAATTGAGGCATCGCGTTAGTAATTACCAGGACTAGATAATAAGCATGTCATTAGTTTTTCAACGATATATTTTATGACTGGTAAACCCTTTAAAAGTTTTTCTATTTATTATTATTATTATTATTATTATTATTATTATTATTATTATTATTATTATTATTATTATTATTATTAGCAGAAAGGATGGATTAAATGTCGCTGCGTAAACGGACCAATGGAAATTCGAGCCGCGAAGGTATTAATCCATCCCTTGTGCAATATAATTATTATTATTATTATTATTATTATTATTATTATTATTATTATTATTATTATTATAATATTATTATTTATATTTTTATTTTTTGTCTATCACAGTCCTCCAGTTCGACGGGGTGGTATTTAAAGTGTGGGGTTCCGGGTTATTATTATTGTTATTAATGTTGTTGTTATTATTATTATTATTATTATTATTATTATTATTATTATTATTATTATTATTATTATTATTATTATTTTCTGCTTGGAATTTAAAACCCATCTGAGAAGATAAACGAGTAAAAAATGGTAAAGTAAAGGTACAGCAATCGGTACTAGCGGCTGAATGAAGCAGTCCTAGCATAATTCCATTTGCTACTGGAAAACCGATCGTGTGTTGTCCGAGCTAATAACCAAAAAGCTGTCGTGTGCAGTAGCGTGACATGAAGTGGGGTGGGGGGCGGGCGGGTGGTCGGTGGGCGGGTTGATCGTTTATCCTCGTTTTAGTCACTTCGAAAATTAGCCCCCTAATAACTGCCCATATCAAACGTGTTTTAGTGTCAGTTCAACAGATGGCAGCGTTGATATTTGTTGAAAAGTCGAAAGGCAAAAAAAATATATTATTTTAGTTTGTAGAATAGTTTGAAGCCGCGTTAAAAGCAATATAATACATTATTTTGTTGAAATATGTATGGCTTTAAATTTCTATACACACACACACACACACACACATATATATTATATATATATTATATATATATATTATATATATATTATATATAGTATATATGACTGGTAAAATGTTCTGTAATAACAGAATTCCATCTAATAAAAGGAGCCCATAAAAACACCAAAATGTAGAGGAGAAAAGTACTATATTTCAGAGACTGCTGTCTCTCTCTTCAGGTATATGATGAGAAAAGTTTACAGAAAAGGTGGTATTTATACCAAGAGATCCATCCACAAGTAAGCCAATTTAGGTCACCCCCGCTGATAATCTTCCTTTAATCTTCTTAAGCGTTGGTTGAATGAAAACTTCGTCGACGATATCTGAGATCCACCCGCCTTTTGAGATGTTCATTACCTGCTTCTCTTTTATTAAGGCCGATTCCATCATTTGACTCTTGTACCGGCAGTTGCTGCTATAAATTACACGTGACAAATTCCAGTTTATTCTATGGTTATGTTCATTTATATGGTTGAAAATAGCCGAGTTCTGTTGTCCATACCTAACTGACCGTTTGTGTTGTATTAATCTCTGGGGAAGTGATTTACCTGTAAATCCGATGTAAGATTGGTCACAGTCCTGGCATGGGATCTCATAGACCCCAGAATCTTTGGGAGATGTCTTTTGTTGGACGTTAATCAGGGATTTGGCTAAGGTATTTGGGTAGGTAAATGCAAAAGGGGTTGTTATTTCCCAGGGTGTGGGTTATTCTCTTAATCGTCTCCAGGTGAGGAATTTTTATTTTATTGTTGGGTGTGTCTCTGGTCTTGTCTTTAGGGGGTCGGTAGAAAATTACGTTTGCTTTTTTAATTGCTTTCTCAATTATATGGTCTGGATACTTTAAAGATGAAAGTTGCTTGCGAATTAGTTCAAATTCTTTTTCCAGGAAATCTGGGAACAAATTCGTAAGGCTCTTAAGAATAGGTTGCAGCTACACCTAATCTTGATAGTAATGTTCGGATAGCTAAAAGTGTGAATATATGAAATGAGAACGTTGGTTTTCTGTATATGGTAAATTGTATTCTGTCGTGTCTCTGATTATTAAAACATCAAGAAAAGGAATTTTGTTGTCTGTTTCCCATTCAACTTTAAATTTGATGCTGGGCACTAATGCGTTTAATTTTGAGAGGAATTCATTAAAAGTACCCCACTTATTATCCCAAAATGTTAGGATGTCATCCACGTATCTCATCCACAGCATGTTTTTGGGTTTTATTGCATTTATTACTGTAGTTTCAAAGTATTCCATGTACAGATTGGCTAAAACAGGACTTAAAGGACTACCCATACTACACCCGAATTTTTTGCTTGTAGAATGATTCCCCGAATGAAAATACGTTATTAGATGCACATAATTCAACTAACTTTATTATTTTGTGGAGCGCCAATGGGAAATGATCTGAATAAGGGGATAATTTTTCCCTTAAAAACTGAAGAACGTCCTGTACTGGTACTTTTGTGAATAGGGAGTCTACGTCGAGGGTTAAAAGTTTTATGTTGTGAAGTGGTATATGTGCTTCTCTGAATTTGTGACAAAAATCTTCCGAATGTTTAATGTGACTGGGAGAAAAAGTGCCTAAAAAAGGAGAAAGGAGGCCAGCTAACCATTTAGAAATTTTGTAATTGAAAGCTCCGGCGCATGAAACGATGGGTCTGAATGGAAGATTGTCTTTGTGAGTTTTGGGAAGGCCATAAAAGTAGGGTAATTTAGGATTAATTACTTTAAATTTCTCTAATAGTTCAATACTCTTTTTGTCTTGGCCAATTAATCTTACTTTCCAAAAAAATTCTGTGGGAACGTTCTGGAGGGGATTTTTCGTCAGTTTTTTGTAAGTATTTGTGTCGCTAAGGAGCTGGTTGATTTTGTCGAGGTAGAAGTCTTTGTCCATTATTACAATTTTGCCGTCTTTGTCGGATCTACTTATTATAACATCTAACTTTTTTAGCGAGTGGATGGCTATCATGAATCTGCGGGGAACAGGATATTTCTTATGAAGGTCAGTTAAAGCATTTATTAACACTCCTTTTAAACATATCTCTTCACGGCTGTAGTTTTTTTCAGATATGAATTTATCAAAAGCCACTATGAAGTCTAGGTTGTTTTTGCGGTCTGGCATAAGGGCAAAGGTTAAGCCTAAATTTAAAACTAAATGTTGATTTACAGTAAGGGGGGTGTTGGATAAGTTTAAAACTTTGTCTTGTTGTTCAAGATTATTCCATGCACTATTATCTATTAGGTTATTTAACTTGCGTAAAAGTCTGTTGGAATGAGTCACGCTATTATAGGCAGCAATTGTCGGAACCAGAATGAAATTCAGATTTACCTGTATATGTGGTCTGTAGTGAGGAGGCGAAGATTAGACTGAGTTCCATATATCACTCTGCGTAGCACGAAGATGTCGTTTCTCGTACTGGTGATTCTTTCTTCCAGGAAAATCTTGTGTGATAGAGGGAAGGGGTTTGATTGTAGAGTCCATCTCCCGAATCCGTACATTTTTGGAAGTACTTGTTCTTTGAGGCATTCTTCCAAAAAGTGTTTTTGGTTCTTCAGCCGGAAGATTTTTGTCACAAATTCAGAGAAGCACATATACCACTTCACAACATAAAACTTTTAAGCCTCGACGTAGACTCCCTATTCACAAAAGTACCAGTACAGGACGTTCTTCAGTTTTTAAGGGAAAAATTATCCCCTTATTCAGATCATTTCCCATTGGCGCTCCACAAAATAATAAAGTTAGTTGAATTATGTGCATCTAATAACGTATTTTCATTCGGGGAATCATTCTACAAGCAAAAATTCGGGTGTAGTATGGGTAGTCCTTTAAGTCCTGTTTTAGCCAATCTGTACATGGAATACTTTGAAACTACAGTAATAAATGCAATAAAACCCAAAAACATGCTGTGGATGAGATACGTGGATGACATCCTAACATTTTGGGATAATAAGTGGGGTAATTTTAATGAATTCCTCTCAAAATTAAACGCATTAGTGCCCAGCATCAAATTTAAAGTTGAATGGGAAACTGACAACAAAATTCCTTTTCTTGATGTTTTAATAATCAGAGACACGACAGAATACAAATTTACCATATACAGAAAACCAACGTTCTCACTTTCATATATTCACTACTTAAGCTTATCACGACATTACTATCAAGATAGGTGTAGCTAGCAACCTATTCTTAAGAGCCTTACGAATTTGTTCCCCAGATTTCCTGGAAAAAAGAATTTGAACTAATTCGCAAGCAACTTTCATCTTTAAAGTATCCTGACCATATAATTGAGAAGCAATTAAAAAAGCAAACGTAATTTTCTACCGACCCCCTAAAGACAAGACAGAGACACACCCAACAATAAAATAAAAATTCCTCACCTGGAGACGATTAAGAGAATAACCCACACCCTTGGGAAATCCAACCCTTTTGCATTTACCTACCAAATACCTTAGCCAAATCCCTGATTAACGTCCAACAAAAGACATCTCCCAAGGACTCTGGGGTCTATGAGATCCCATGCCAGGACTGTGACCAATCTTACATCGGATTTACAGGTAAATCACTTCCCCAGAGATTTAATACAACACAAACGGTCAGTTAGGTATGGACAACAGAACTCGCTATTTTTCAACCATATAAATGAACATAACCATAGAATAAACTGGAATTTATCACGTGTAATTTATAGCAGCAAACTGCCGGTCAAGAGTCAAATGATGGAATCGGCCTTAATAAAAGAGAAGCAGGTAATGAACATCTCAAAAGGCGGGTGGATCTCAGATATTCCGTCGACGAAGTTTTCATTCAACCAACGCTTAAGAAGATTAAAGGAAGATTTATCAGCGGGGTGACCTAAATTGGCTTACTTGTGGACGGATCTCTTGGTATGAAATACCACCTTTTCTGTAAACTTTTCTCATTCATATACTGAAGAGAGAGACAGCAGTCTCTGAAATATAGTACTTTTCTCTCTACATGTGTTTTTATGGGCTCCTTTTATTATATATATATATATATATATATATATATATATATATATATATATATATATATATATATATATATATATATATACATCTTTAGTATATAGGAAGGTTAAAATGGGAGCCGAATCGTATTAATTGAAAGTCTTTTTCCACCTGGTGACGTATCTCTCGTCACTTATAAGTTCCCCTTCGGTGTTATTCATAGGTTGAATGAATTTGATACCAAACGACATTTGTACCTTAAGGTTTGAAAATATAAAGCAATGCTTATTGAAAACCTTGGCTTTTGAAATGCAACAGACGAAACTGCACAAGGTTAAGTAGTGCACCGTTAAATTCAGCAAAACAACAACTCGTATTGAGCAGCTGATCTTTGAAACTGTTCAAGAACGCTTCGTTTGTTGAGAACTGAAATCTTCATTTTCCCAGACAGCGCGTCATATGGTTATCTACTTGATAGTCAATGAAAAATCCGATACTGAGGTCGTCTCATCTATTAAATCACTGGTCCTTTATACTACATCTTGCAGTTCCAGTTACAGTGAACATCTGGGCATGTAAATTCTGCATTGGCGTGACATACGCATTAACCTACTTGCTCTTTGATTTCTTTTCAAGAAAATCCTGTACATGAAGCAACAAAACCGGCCGAAGATAGTCACATTGTGTGTGTTTTCGTAAGTTCAACAGCAACAAAGCCATTGAATCTGAGGAAATGGAGGTTTATGATTTACCAGAGAATTTCCAGTTGATTGAGTAACGAACGTTTAAATCTGCCAACGCCTACATCATTTACTAGACAATTGAACCTGTAAATTGTTCCCGAGAATATATCTCTCCCTTTAGGACTTTTCGAATCGTTTCGAGAACGTTGGATATATTAAGCAATTATACCTATGAAATCTGCCAGAGATCGCCTCATATATTGAGATATTGGACATATGAATTTCTTTTATGAAATTCTCATAAATATTTTTAGTATTATGGCGTTTCAGTTAAACATAAAAAAATACCCTCACAAGCTTCTCTTGAGCAACTGTACTTGTAAATAGTTATGCCTCATATACTATAGGGCGGATGTACTTGTAAATAGCTATGCCTCATATACTATATGGCGGATGAATTCTTAAATTCTATTCAACAAATTCTTATATATATAACGGCTAGCTCTTAAAATTTTGCTGGAGAACGATTCACATATTGAAACACTAATCTTACAATAACACCTCATATTTCTTATGTAATACGAAGAAATTTTCATTAAGAAGATAACTGCGTATTTCAGCATCGCTGACCTGAGTTTCACCCTTAGCCTGTGTTATTGAATAATTTATCTCTTTCTCCCATGTCTGGTGAAGAAACGTTGCTTCAGACACCCAGTTCTGTCGTTTAGCTAACAGGAAATTTAGTATTTTACTTATCGTTTCCATGTAAAGCACTAAAGACTTTTTAATGCACATTTGTCATTCCTTTCGGAGAAAAAGTTGACAGTGTTTTTCTAAAAGTATTTGTTTTAAAGTTTACACATTGCGGTCCCTTTTCAGCGACAGAGGCCTTTCGTTCCTTTTCCTCCCGTAAGGGGGTATATAGTGCCTTCAGTGAGGTGCACTGTAGGCATTACATAAGATTCTTTGTAGCGTCCTCTCGGCCCCAAGCTGCAACACCTTTCATTCCTTTTATTGCGCCTCCGTTCATATTCTCCGTCTTCCATATTACTTTCCACCCTATCTTAACAATTGTTTCATAGTGCTACTGCGAGGTTTTCCCCGTTTTCAACCTTTCAAACCTTTTCATTCTCGGCTTCCCTTTCTTCCCTAAATGTCCTTATCATAGATCCCAGCTCTTGCCTTTGGCCTAAATTCTATATTCCATTCATTCCTTTGGCTGCTCAAGTTTAGAACTCTCCTCTTTGCAGTTGTATTGATTTAAAGCTCATTAGTTGGAAGTAGGCTGTATCTACTCCTCATTCGTTTCAAATTATGCTTTTCCTTCTGCGGATGTTTGCTTATCAGGTTAATTGTCTCTTTATCGTTTTTCTGCTAATTTTTACTTGCTCATAACAATATTAATGAATTACCTGTATGCACACTTTACCAGTTTACTGCTGACTCATCGAGGTACAGTTTTTCTTATCATGAAGTTGTATTTTTGGTAGCAAAATTTCTTGCAGGAAAGTCCATCAGACCTTTTGAAAGTGGTTTTGATCAAAACGTTTATGTGCATGACTTTGACCGAAGTTATTATCAAATAGTGAGAGAATAGCAGAGGGAGGTTTCTGGCAGGTGATAAAAAGGGCTGTATGTCATGAATGCATTATGGAGGTAAAAGGAGGGAGCAGTTTTGAAGAAAGAATTTGCAGTCAGGCCAAGGATTATCTACCTCAACATCGTGGTGAATTGTGATTG
>NC_061108.1:116380399-116382899 GCF_015104395.2 Macrobrachium nipponense
CCAGAAACTCAGCTAATTACTTTACAGCTATTTATTTACAAGAGGCTGCTTAACAGCCAAGGTTAAGTAAATGCAACTGGTCCCCACATGGACTAATGATATCTCTCAAGTGAATGATTGCTGGCGCAAAATGAAATTCACGTAATAAAGCTGGTTTCGAAATCTTGAGGTTATGCAACACTTGCGGGCGGACAGACTTGACACGTGACTCAGGGAATCTGGAAAAGGATCCCAGATTAGACAAGATAAAAGAAAAAGGACTTCTTGCACAAGTTACGATTATTCAGTTCTCTAACACTGGGGCAAAGGAACTCTAATGTTTCACTGAGGTATGCACTGAAGACTTAGTCTTTAACAAGTTACAAGGGGAAGCACGTGGCCCGATGAGGACAAAGGGCTTTTGATGTAGGAGGGATAAAAGTGAGACTTGAAAATGAAGTTAGCAAGAGTCGTATGGTAGTAAAAGGTGCTGGTTTGGAGTTTACACTTTAGACGTACCTGGATGCCATGTTCAGTGTGGACCTTTGTAGAAAATGTGGCGTCGGCTTTGTCTCAGTAGCGCCGTTAGGCTTAAGTGTGGGAGGCTGGCTGGCTGGACATCCGTCCGAGGTCACGACTGCAGTCGACTGAGAGAGATACTGGTTCTCTCGGAATCACGGGGCTTCCATATACCGCCTCGGGCACTGCCTGAAAGTGATGAACAACCAGCCAGCAAATTGGGAAGGAAAATAGGTCTTATTGTAGAGGTCCCTAAAATCCATCTCGAGGCCTAGCTACTCTTGTGACTTTCCTATCTTACCATAAGCTTCCGTAGACCGGAAATTCCTTCCTACGATGTGCTCTCCCAAAATCAGTGCTTTAGGAGAAGGCATGGCTGCTTCTTTTATAACTACAATTAATTAAAAACTGCTGGGAAGGCGAGGCGCAACAAGTAAAGCAATATAAACATATAATATATATATATATATATATATATACATATATATATATATATATATATAATATATATATATATATTAATATTATATAATATATATATTATATATAGTGTGTGTTTTTGGAGTGATGAACGGGAAGTCATGCGTTCATGAAATTGTGTAGTGCAGTGAAATCTTTCACTGTCTTGGTTTATGGAAAGTACGGCACGCATGTTTTTCGGTCTCATTGATGTTTAACAATAAGTATTAAATTTACTCTTCGGCGACTGTGACGTTCCTGTAACTATTGTTAATTTACAATTTACACAGTAATACAAAAAACATAAATAGTAAACATCATAATGTCAAGCATGGGTAATCGTACAATTTAATTGGATGTATACATCAAATGCAAATTAGTGAAGCCATTTTAACAGCGTAAATGACTGATCCACTGTCTTCATAATATCGTGAGAAATGAGTCGATATCGCTGCTTTTATTTCAGAGTTGTGTGTTCATGAGCTGGTGATAGTCACCTCTTTTCGTGTTTGCAACTTTATTCTCACGTCCGACATAATACTCTGAAATACATGTAATTGTAGGAAGATGTGTGCAAAACTCTGGATAGACTAAATGTCCATGTAGGCTCAGGTGGGAGTGCAATAATATATATATATATATATATATATATATATATATATATATATATATATATATATATATATATAACACACACACACACACAAAAAAAATATAATATATTATATATTATATATTATATGTATATGTATATATACACGTATAATATACAAGTATTATTTTACACAACCACACCACACACACACACACAAAAAAAACACCATATATATATATATATATATTATACATATTATATAATATATATATATATATCATATCTATAATATATATATCTAAACGTATGGTCTACGATATTATTTTATATTTATATACACTCACTATCCACTATATACTCATTATATATATATATATATATAGATATATATATAATATATATATATATATTAAATAGTATGGATAGATAGATAGATGTACACACGCACACACACGCACACATGTAAAGTGCAAGGTAAAATAAGCCTCAGCAACGTATTCTCTTCCAGTGGTGGAAATGGCAGGCCTAGGTAGCTACAGATGAGGAGACGAATTTGACGGTTGATCTTTAGATTATGGAGGAAACATCAAAAGATAATATACGTACCCATTTTTAAATGTAGTTAATTCGGGAGATGTATCAAATGTTTTTTTTCTTTAATTATTTATGTCATTATTTATTTTTTTTCTGCTTAAACTATTTTAACGCTTTCCTTGTTATTTTAGAGAAATTCCAGTAGTAAGTTGATTATGATAATGCCGGCTCTCTAGGAATATTTGAACATTTTTATCAATAGTGATAATAATGCTGCTGCTGAAGATAAAGAAAGAATGAGGAAACTTTACTTCAATACGAAGCTGAAGGCGGTCCTTCCAGTACTACCTTTATAAAAATGATTATAAGTAACCGTTGTTGTTTTTGAAAATACGAATATTTTAATATTACCGT
>NC_061108.1:116387899-116400399 GCF_015104395.2 Macrobrachium nipponense
TTTATTTCAGTTTGCCTCTTGGTTCTTGGGCGTTTTTTCCTCTCTTTTGACATGTGGATGGCTCCTTTCTCTCTTTACGGTTAATCTGTTTGAATTGTTTGGATTTGTAGACATAGCTGTCTTTTATTCCTCAAAGGGATTACATTTTCCTGCTGATATCCTTTCTTAAAAAAGACATTTTTTTTCGCATTCTTAGAATTACTTTATTTAGGTCTTAGTCTTGATTATATGTTATTATTATATATGCAGACTTTGGGGTATCAGTTTGTCAGCTATTTTCATAGGGGAGCTTTAGAATGTTAAAACTCCTGGGGACTTTAGACACCCGACTTTATATATTAGCACGATATTATGTAGTGCTCATCCGCCAGAAAGTTGTTCTTTTATTGTTAATGATGTTGTTGTTACGGTCGTGATTGTTAATATTCTTATGATGATATTATTTTAATTAAATACGAAACAGTTTGCTGCTCCACCCCTTAGAATAGTGGGGTATGAGGGTGTGGACTAGAGGGACAGAAAAGGGTACAAGAATAATTTTGTAGTTTTTTTTAGATTAATTTGGACCTACCCCTCCTCTCTCTTCGGTGATTAATTTATTATGAAATTGAATTTTGTATAAGATCTAATACTGACACCATTTGGCCATGGGCTTGAATTTTTTGCTTGCTTGCAAGGATCTTAATGAGGTGACTGTTTATATTAAGTTGTGTATTACCAGTGAACTTCATTACTTCTTTTTAAGTAGATGTGTGGCGGAAGTTCCTTATTTAAAGTTTTCGAATTTTTGAAATTGATCAGTCCTGATAATCGGTAATGCAAATGTGCGTTCATTTTGTTTTTATTTTACTCTAAGCAATAATTTTCTTGGCATTATAATATATCTTCAGTGCCTTATGGGGTGTCATAGGATACCTTTGTGCACTTATCCCGTATAGACCGCACCAGGTTATTTTTTTACTTGATTTTTACTTTTGTTGCATAGAACAACTTCAGTAAACCCTTATCCGCGCTCCTGAGCTTAGGTAACGAAAGGCGATCTGAAGTATTGGTAAACACATCGAAAATGCTGATTTTGTTGATGTCAGAACAGCGGAGGCGGTGATTCCCCTAACGATGAGGGAGAGGGAAGGTGACTTATTGGAGGGGAGTGAAATATAAAGGATGCGGAAGAAGAGAAGGGGAGACCGGCGTGGATGATGAGGGAAGAAATAGAACGAAATTTGGGAGGAAATTAAGGAAGAAGTTGGAGGGTGAGAAATTATGAGAATAGAATTTCTACATTTTAAGCATTAGATCTGAAAGGATAGAGACCGAGAGGAGAAATGCAAATGGAAGAAGGGTAGATGACTGGAAGGTGGCATATTGGTGCCAAGATGAATGGAATAAAAAAAAAAATTAAAATAAATAAAAAAAAATTCTGCTTAGAGAAAACAGTATGACCTGAGAGTCGTGACGATAAGTATACTGATATGGTTGGAAATTGGATGCCACATATTTCAAGGCTCTCTTAGAGAGTTTATTGCAATTATTAGTAACATAAAAGTATTGATGGGAATCAAGTGAAAAATGTAACTGAATGGGGGAGGAGTTAGTTGGATACTAGGAGATTCCCCATTGCGATGATTTCTTCTGGTAACGAGCGGGCTTCATGAAAATAAGTAGGACTTCTTGTTCATTAAAGTTAGTGTCTCTGTTGCGATTAGCACTGACTGACTGAAACAGGTATGAGAATAATAATGAAGTAAAGAAACTTTTGACTTTCAGTAGTAATTAAATAAAGTCGCTAAAAGGGTGATATTTAATTAGTGGCTTTTAGAATGTCTCTGCCTGATTCGGGAGAAAATTATTACTGACATTTTATTCGAAGTCTTGACATTGACAGGCGGGGGAAAGATAGAGTTAGAGAGATGGAAAGAAAAGCGAAGGAAATTGGATTGTCCTCGTATGTTATTACGTATAACTAATACGAGAGGCAGTTGGATCAATTTAGGACACCAAGAAAAAAAAAAAAAAAAAAAAAGAACAGAAAAGATAGTAATTCGGGTTAATAGAAGGGTCAGCTAAAGAAAGAGATAGAAAGCGCATAAATTCCTGAGATTGGATTTTAATGATACTAAAGATTTATGGATGGTAAAACATCCAAATGATGTTATCACATGGGTTGTGTGTGTGTGTGTGTATCTGTGTGTGTGTGCGCGCGCCTGGAATTTCATGCCTACACTTTATATAAAAAGGAATGAAGGAATGTAATGAGGAAGCTCCGGTGTCCTTAGTAAAAGCATAAGTCATATTTTGCAAAAAGAATATTAAGAACTGGAACGAGGCTGTAATCGAAAAAAATATTAAATCTCTTTCTCAATGAGATTTACAATTTGGAATCAAGATTAACTCGCAGAATTCAATATGCTTTTCGTCGGATAATCCTTTAGTCGTTCCGACCTTTGCGCTTAAAGTTTAAAATCTGCAGTGATTTGTAATTTCCCCTTTGGACGAACCTCTGTTTGATAGAAACTTTCTCCTGTTATTGTGTCGAATCGTTTCTCTCTTCTTCCTTTCCCCTCGCGAGAGTCCATGTGTAATCCTTTAGAAATTTATATTGTAATGCCCCGCTGTCAGTTGGTACTTACGTAAAGTCCGTCTGTTATATGTTGAATGAAATAAATTCTCTCTCTCTCTCTCTCTCTCTCTCTCTCTCTCTCTCTCTCTCTCTCTCTCACACACACACACACACAAGAACATTCCTTTAATCAACAACCTCATGAAGACTCATTTTACCATTGATTTTTCTTTGAAGTAAACTTTGTCAGTCCTTCTTTGAAAGTGATTTTCCTTCTTATTGGTCTCTTGACGAGAAACATTTTGTCGTTCTCCTTAAGCCTAATTGCTTTCAAAATATGATCTCTGTTTTGAACCTCGTTTTCAAAAACACCATAAAGAAACCTGTTCTCTGAAGATTTTCTCACACAAGGGCTTCATGTCCGTTTTTGTTGGATTCATTTCGAATTGCTCTCTCTCTCTCTCTCTCTCTCTCTCTCTCTCTCTCTCTCTCTCTCTCTCTCTCTCTCTCTCTCTCTCTCTCTCTATAGAATGTCTCACAGAAACTTGTTATACAGAGAAATGAAATTTGTGAAGCTCCAGTGTCGTTTGTAAAAGCATGAGTTTTATTTTACTGACAGAAAATTAAAGTTAGACGCTACTGTATTGTCTAGAAAATATGAAATTCCTTTTCCAATAAGATTTAGGATTAGGGATCGAGTTCTTTTTGGCTGAGTTCAGTTTTCTGCTTTTTGTCGAGTAATCCTTTAGTCGTTCCGACCTTTGCGCTTTAAGTCTAAAATCTGCAGTGATTTGTAATTTCCCCTTTTGGGCGAACCTCTGTTTGCTAGAAACCTTCTCCTGTTAATCATCTCTTTATTATTCCCTTTTCTTATTCCCTTTTCCCTCTCGATAGTTCGGGTGTCAGTTGGTACTTATTCTGTCTGTATTAGAGAGAACTAAAATCTCTGGGCTGTTTTTTATTAATGAAATAAACTCTCTCTCTCTCTCTCTCTCTCTCTCTCTCTCTCTCTCTCTCTCTCTCTCTCTCTCTCTCTCTCTCTCTCTCTCTCTCTCTCAGACACACAAGAACATTCCGTTAATCAACTTCAGGAAGACTCATTTTGCCACTAATTTCGCCTTTCTTCTTGAGGGAAACTTTGTCATCCCTTCCTTTGGAAGTGATTTTCTTTCTCAGGCTCTTGATGAGAAACGTTTTCTTCATTCTCCTTAATTCGGCTTCCTTTAGAATACGACCTCTGTTTTGACCCGCTTCCTCCTAGGCCGTTGATGAATGACGTTTTCAAAACATCAAAAAAGAAACGTTTCCTCTTTGGATTTTCTCAGAGAATGGCCTCGGGTCATTTTTTGTTGGATTCATTTCGATTATGTGATTATGTTCGCGCCCCTCAACCCTTTACATTGTATCTTATTCTATTATTTAATGGTTTAGGTTATTTTCTTTTTTATACTAGTTGTTTTTGGAATTTGTTTGCCTCTCTCTCTCTCTCTCTCTCTCTCTCTCTTCTCTCTCTCTCTCTCTCTCTCTCTCTCCCCGGAGTGGGCCAGTGCGTCATTCCATCTCACGTACTGGAGGGGAACCAGTGCACTGCAGTCATTACTTAAGAGTGTTTGCAGCGTCACTTCGTCCCCTAACTGCACATCTTTTCAAAAAGCCTTTTACTCAGCATCCACCTCCATTCCAATTCCTTCCCTTCATCTAGCTGTCTAACCTCTCGAACTGTTACTGTAAGTGCAAGTTAGGCTTTTTTTCCAGTTTCACTTCTAGATCCTTGTACTTTATCCCATTTATATTTTCCCCTTTGTTGCTATAGCCCATATTACATGATTCATTCGTTTACTTCCTCTAAGCGAGCTTGATACAGAAACAGGATTTAAAAAAAAAAATTCAATTACCGTCTTTTTCCACGCTCATCTCTGAATGTCCTTTTTGGAACACTTAAGGCGCTGTCTTTTTATTTGCTCAGAATATGAAAATTGGGTCTCATAATAACCACTTGCCAAAGTAATTAGGATTGGTAATCAGTACTGTTTCTGAAGATGGGGTGGGGGCGGTTGAAGTTTTAACGTAGCCTCTGAGTTAAGTGTTATAGTCACTGCTGCAGATTATCAATAAATTATCAGAATCGGTTGCATATGAATGTGAAGATGAAAACAGATACTTGACATAGCTTTAATATTTTCTTTAGCCGATAATGTGGAACTGGATACCTTTTCAGTTTTGCGTGTTTTGTTATTCCCTCCCCGTACTTCACTCTTGAAAATATGGGCAAGAATATCCTTGGTCTTGGTATTACTTAACTGTAGCCCTAACCTTTGCCACCAACTGAACCCATAGGTAATACGTAAAGTCCTCATAGAATTTGGCTATTCATATTTGAAGCCTGTGCTTAATGCGCAAAGATAATTTTTAGTAGATTTAAAGGAATGGAGAGGAAAACTGTGGTGTGGATAATGAAGGAGGAAGAACTGCAACAACCAAGGGAGGAAATTGTGGAGGGAGAATTCAGAGGGAGCATCAGGAGGCAGGTCAGTGAGTAAACGATTGGAATATGCAGATTTTAATGAGAGCGTTTGGAAGGACAAAGGGCGTTACGATAAAATAAGAAGAGACGGGGGCACAGCAATCAAAGGCACATTCAATCCAAAGTGACTGCGATAATAGACGAAGAGGAAAGAAGGGTCAGAGGTGTGTTGACTGTGACCCTTGCTCATGAGAATTAAACTTGCTTTGAATCATTCTGGAAACATTGCTTCGGACACGCTCTTTTAAGTGTTGGAACTACCTCGTTTGGAAACTAAAAGGCGTAAAACTGTCCAAAAGTTGCGGACTTTTTCTGGATGGAAATATTTGTAGGACTATGGCGTTAACAGAAGTATAGTAGTGTGGAATGGATTGTAATAACGAGTAATTCGATCATATATAACCCGTAACTGCGGCATCCTTACAAAGTTATTTATGGCATATTTCTAACTGTACTTTCATTGTCAGCGGAGAATACTTTAGACTTTAAAGAAATAGCAAACCATGGAACGGCAAGGCACATTTGAGTCAGAGGGTAGTTGTTGGGAACCAGTAAGAAAATTATGGCCATGTCTTGCTCCCAGAGGAATTAGTTCCGAGATGTTTGCTGCCTCCTATACTGAGATCTGAGATCTTGAAGGACTCGAGAGAAGCTTATTCAGATTACTTATATAGTTTTAATTTCGTCAAGAAAATAAATGATAGTAAATGAACACTTGATTTCGTGTAAAGATAGTTTTGAAGGAAAATAGTGGTGTTTCCGTAGGAAAACGGGAGAAAATGTAGAGGGTTTGCGGGTACTACAACAAATTAAAACTTTTAATTTCCCGATAGGAGATGGAAAGTTTTAATTTGTTTGATACGATTAATCGGTGAGCTGACAAAAGTTTCCGAGTATCAGTGGAGATTGAAGGAAGTTATTGAAGGGCGACATAAGGGAATAAGAGGCCTTTGAAACGATGCCTTGGAGGACAGTCGGGAAATTGATATTGATAGTCATCATTAGGCTGAAATTGAAATTGAAATTGGAAATCGGATTTCCCTCGCTGTATGTTGGAATAACCGGTAGAGGGGGAAAATACTCTAAAAGAATGCTTAAATTTTGTTGATGCAAGGATTTTCAAAATAGTGAATCATAGGTGTAGTGATCACAAATGCACTCTCTCTCTCTCTCTCTCTCTCTCTCTCTCTCTCTCTCTCTCTCTCTCTCTCTCTCTCTCTAGAAACTTGCAGTAATGTCGTAGAACCCTCATTTTCAAATAATATATATTACAGATACAACATTACGTAAATGTTACTGATGCAAGGATTTTCCATATAGTGAAACATAGATGTAGGTGATCACAAATGCAGCCTCTCTCTCTCTCTCTCTCTCTCTCTCTCTCTCTCTCTCTCTCTCTCTCTCTCTCTCTCTCTCTCAGCTTGCAGTGTTGTCTTATAACGCTGATTTTCAAATATTTTACAAATACAGTATTACTCATTTTCAAATACAATACTTGAGGAAAATATGGAATGGTTTTTAGAGGGAGATTTATAAAGATTCGTGACTGAACTTTACCCTGAGAATTGGGTGCAAAATATTTTTTTTCTCTTGTCGTGCAATATTTAGTTATCTTGGCCGTTTGGTATTTAAAATCTTTATGGAGTATTGATTTACCTTTGGAAAGGAAACGCCTGTATGCTAACAACTTTCCTAGAATTGCAACGCCTCCCCTTCCTTATCATGACCTTTCCTTCGCAGCCTGTCACCTCTTTCTCTCTCGTTTCGGCTCTTGGCTAGGGATTATCTTTTATAGTATGTCAGGAACTAAACGTAAATATCTATATTTCGATATTAATATCTTAACCTCCTGAAATAATTTGCTCTGATATCTCAAGTATATGTGTAGATTAAATCTTTGTCTTTATATATATATATATATATATATATATATATATATGTATGTGTGTGTATACATTGTGCATGTGCATATAATGGTATATATATATATATATATATATATATATATATATATATATATATATATATACATATGCGTCAGACACAAATTCTGCCCTCGTCTTCCTCTTTCCTCTTACAGGAAAACTTTGTCATTCCACCTTCCGAAACTGGTTTCCCTTCTGTCTTATGAAGAGGCTGGGCGTTCTTCGCCTCGTGCCTTCTTTCTTCTTCTTGGTGTAGCGTCTTTGACAATATAATCTCGATTTTTACCCATTCCACTCCGGGTCCTGGTAAATGCTTTAAAAACCTTGTTTAAAGGAAACGTTCTCTTGCTGGTTTCCTCCAGAGTGAAGGTTTTTGGTGCCTCTTCGTCACGATTTTTCTTTTGGTTTGGTGGTGGTTTTAGTTTTCTGTAAAAAGAAAACTACTGAGTTGGCTTTGTCTGCCCGTCTGCACTTATTCTGTCCGCCTTCAGATCTTAAAAACTTCTGAGGCTAGAGGGCTGCAAATTGGCATGTTTATCGTTTATCACCCACCATCCAATCATAAAACATATCAAATTCCAGCCCTCTGGCCTCAGTATTTTTTTTTTTTTTTCAATTTATTTAAGGTTAAAGTTAACCATGATCGTGCGTCTGGTACCACTATAGGTGCCAACAATGTAAGGCCACCACCGGGCCGTGGCTTAGAGTTTCATGGTCCGTGATGAAACTTTTGCGCAATTTTTAATTGTTTCTTCTTTTTACATTTGCATTTACTCGTGCCTATGCATAGTATGCTGTTTAGTACTTTGGCAAATGGAAACTCCCTTTTTCTAGTTTTGGTATAATCCTTCCTTCCCCTCAGGGGATGAAGCACCCTTCCCTTCTTCAAAAAGCAAGAATTTCTCTGTCCCAACATTCAACTCAAACCCCGATAACTATTTTTCGAATTCTTATTCGGTCTTGGAGACAGTTATTATTTTGAAGCTATGCTACAGAAGCCCTTGGTTGGTAGCTGATTGAAGAATTAGTCTCCTTCCCTCTGTCTGTTGTTCATCGTTATTTTCAGTGGTCAAAGCATTTTGATTTTGCGTGGATATCAATAGAATATCTTCTATGTTTTTTAATCTTATATCCTTGAATCTTTTGTGTTACTTTTGTTTTTCCCCTCTCTGTTATGGATACTTATATATTTTTGGGGGTGTTTTGGAGACCCCGAGAACGTATCTGCATATTTGCTTTTTGTTTCCATTATTTGAATATGTTGAAAATGTTGACCTACGGAGGTTTCTTTGGCTTCCTCAATTGATGTGGATAGCAGTCTATATTTAACCATCGTAAATAGATAAAATATTTGTCTGACGCGAACCCACCCATGGCAAGCCTTATTTTTTATCTTGTTTTTGCATAGTTCTCTTCCCCTTTTTATTAATTCATACTCTTCATTTGCATAACACATATATGGCACCTATCTATATCGGTACATAGCTCTTTTCGCACCTTCCATTCTCTTAAGATGTCAGGACTTGAATCCTGTTGTACCAGTTCCTGCAACGTTTTTCTTGTTGAGGTTTATCCACCCATATTTGCTTAGCTCCTTTATTTGCTGTGGCGAGTGTGCTGTCTCATGAATACCGTGCTCTTATGAGGGTGATGGATTCATTTATGGATGGTTTCAATTCTTTGACCGAAAACTTCTATGGTATGTCCCTAAAGGTGAGGTGGTAGATAGTGGCTAGTTGAATGAAAAATATCTCTAATTGTATGACCAGGAGTAATCCCCAGCGAAACTCACAGAAGAATTGCTGATTACTAATTATGCAAACCATTATTGCACTTTTTCGTTCAACATGCATTTCCATAGCATAATTGCTTAGAGCAAGAATATTGTTGAAGTCTCAACCAGCTACCAGCCTCAGTGCAGCACCAGGCCCTTGCTGATTAACTTGTTGCTAGGTGTATTCAAAATCGGATCCGATTTGGACATTGGTTGTTATATCACTGGAGTGCCCTCCGTCTGATACTTTAAATGCAAATGACACAGTATACTCGTATAGTCGACCCCGCCCCATTTTCTCTGCATATTCAAACATGAAAGTTTATATATTTGAGGAAAAAATACTGATCTATATAACTTTGTTTTGTTGTCTTGAGAAAGGTAAATGTGTTCAAAATTTCATCCGTGATTTGATGATTTCATTTGAGAAGGTCTAAATATTTGCAGTCAGTCTTCAAAGACATTTAGAGCCTTCAGCTAAGAGTGGAGTAGATGTTTAAGCGTGGTCTACATTTTTTTCATTGTTTCTACTAATATTGTTAATATAATTTCCCGTTTGTTAGATACAGCACTTTGGCTTTATTTATTATTTTTGTTTTTGTGGGACTGGTGGCTGGAAGGAAAGCACAGCGTATTCTCCATTCTCTGTATCCACTGGCTGAACCGGAATTTCTGGGACTGAAACTATTGTTTGGCGTAGGTATTTTCGCCACGCCTGTGGAGGTTTGTGAACTAGAGGGACAGAAAAGGGTACACGAAGGGCTTTGGAAGTTTATTTTCTTACCCATTTTAACCTCTCTCTCTCTCTCTCTCTCTCTCATCTCTTATCATCTCTCTCTCTATCTCCATTACTCTCTCTCTATCTCTCTCTCCTATATCTTCTCTGGCTACGCTTACTTCTCTCTCTCTCATGTGAAGTAAAGTGAAGTGAATTTAGTACTGAAAACGAAATGTTTTATAGCTAGCTTCGGCTTCTTCCATTTCGCCTGACTTCTAAGACACGTTAAAACGTGTATTATTTGTTCTCGTTTTGTGTTAGATTTATGCTGCCGTGATTTTGAGCGATACTAATAAATTGATTGGCATAGGGCATACCTGTTGTTCGTGAGATGATGTAGGATATGTCTTCCCATGCTGCCTTGTACATATTGACTTGTGTTTTATTTATTTTCCACTCTCCCAAATATGCCTAAGTAGGAGAATTGGCCAATCCTCCAAATCTTCGGTTAATACGGCACATGGATCCACAAAGAAATGGCTAATTCAGGTGATGTTGGAGTAGAAATAGAATGATTAACACATAATTGAGAAAATCATTTGAACGATGGAAGAAGATTAAATGTCCGGTTAGTAAGAGGAAGAATATAAATTCTCTGGGGATTTGAAGAGTCGTGTAGGGAAGGAAAGAAGAGGCTTAAAAGGGAAGACGAGTTATGGTGATGTTTTGATTTTCCGCATGGTAGGTTTTAGAGAGAATATTAAAGAGTAGAACGACATAAAATGTCTCCGAAAGGGAATTTGGGTCGATTTGTGGCTGAAGTTATGATGCCCCAGGATTGAGAGTGCAAAATCATTTTCCCTTCGGTTGGATAATGATTCAGTTATTTCGGCCTCCGCTATTTCAAGTTGAAAATTTTCAGTGATTTGTAATTCAGTCTCGAAGGGGAACCCTTTGTTTAGCAATAACTTTTCCCTCTCATTAAATAGTCTCCCCCTCTCCTTTCATGCCCTGCCACCTAACCCTCTCTCTATCTCACCCCCTCCACCTTTGGAAACACCCAGTTCGGCCTTTCGCCTGCAGATCATCCCCTTTCATGAACGAAAGATAATAATATTGTAATTTCCAGCTCTCATTTGATTATTTTGTCCGTTAGGGATGTCCTACCTACCTAGAATATTTGCAGAAGAAAACTCTCTCTCTCTCTCTCTCTCTCTCTCTCTCTCTCTCTCTCTCTCTCTCTCTCTCATTTCAACAAAGGTTAAAATGTTGTCCACTTGGTAAGCGATATAGAGTAGTATGGGTACACGTGAAAAGTGTTAAGCAGGACGACGAAAATCCAGAGTCTGAAGAGAAGACGAAATCCGAGTTTCGGGAGGAGAATCACGTTAACTTTTCCTTCCTTTCTTGTAGGAAAGTTTGTCATCCCATCTTCCGGAACTGACTTTCCCTCTTCGACACGTTCTTTCTCCTTCCTTAGGGCGTCTTTCTTTGGCAATATAACCTCGATTTTGTCCCATTTCCGTTTGGGTCGTCGAGAACGTTTCCAAAACTTCTTTTGGGAGGAAATGGTTCCTCCTCGAATTCCACTAAAGGAATGGTCTCAGGTTTTGACGAGATTTTATTTTGATTTTGCGGTGTAATCTGTATGCACCTTAGTTGTAGATAAAGGTTGTATTTTGTATTGTTTATATTTGCATACGTGACTTTCCCCCTGTTTGTGAATAAGCCACTCAGATATAATAAAGAACTATATTTTTTATAATCCTCTGTGAACTAAAATATTATAACTCAAAAACCTACCTAATCCGTTCTGCATAATTATTTTTACACTATTAAAAATTTGATCTTTTCTTCTCTTTTTATGAATTAATTATTTAATTAAATTTGAAGGGTCATATAATTTGAACTTTATTTTATGGTGATAGAATGTGAGTAAAGGCGCTTGAATTGTTTATATGTAATTATCCGTAACAAAATCAGTGGCCTGCCTATAAGTTGCAGTTAGCCTTGACATTCATTTTATTCAGTATCTGATAAATTTTTTTGAGAAATTTTTATGATTTTTTTTAACATGATCCATTCATCATTATAACAAATCTGTCGGTTTTTTTAACATGATTAATTTTGTTTTACCGTCTCCATACTTTGTTTTCTTTGTCCTTATTTCATAGGTAAACTCTTATAATATTTATAGCTCAGAATTATGCATTTGCAGTTTTGTCAATTTTGGTTCAAAAAGGTTTAAGAAATAGCTTTGAAAAAATGCTGACATTTATTCCAGGTACTGGTGAATTAGCTGTAAATAAACATACCGTACTGCGTGTAGATTAAAAGGTATTATTTTGTGTTATTTATATAGCTTACGATCAAATCTCTGTTTTTATGTCTTGTGGTATAAGTGACTTAGGACTAGATTCCCCTTCCCTCTTCAGATTTTGTTATGAAAATCCCTTCCTATCTACCCCATTACTGTCCTCTATACTCCGCCCATAGGAATGTATTTTACAGAGGGGGGGCCATACCTTTTGAAAGCTTGTACTTAATGCACTTTCGGTCGTACAGGAAACGCATTGAAAATACTTTTTGTGTTGATTTTAGAGTAACGGACTGGTAGCCTCGCCTAACGTTGAGGGAAGGTAAAGGGAATAAAGTTAGTTAACTAGAATGAGGAGCTGGATAATATATGGTTTAGGTGATAAAAGAATGATGGTGATTATAGGAGCAAAAGTGAAGGGATAAAGTACAGGGAATGTCAAGAGATATATATAGGCAAGAATAGAAGAATGAAATCAGCAGGTTTTAAGGTTTAGGTCCGGAACAGAAGACTCGAGGAGAAAGTCAGAAGGAAAAAAGATGAAAGTTACAAGGTTATGGTATATTAATGCTAGAGTGATTGGAATAATAGAGGAAGAAGACTTGGAAGGAAGTAAAAAAAAAAAAAAAAAAAAACTCAGATGCGTGTTATGTAATTAAGCCAATGTAATTCAGTGAATAAC
>NC_061108.1:116412899-116455399 GCF_015104395.2 Macrobrachium nipponense
ATCTTGCAACGGGGTTATTACTGCTTCGTATTATTTCCCTGATCTTATTAGATAACTTTTTCAAAGCTACAACACGATCCAGAATAGGACTGCAGTATTTCTAGGGTATGTGAAGCGGTTGTCTTTAAAGTTTATGTCTGCATTTCTTAGATCTGTCTTGACGAAGACATGCTATTTCTAATACGGTTAAATTATATCTGGAGATTTAAAAGATGTTTGCGTTGGTATTGATAATTTATTGCAGAATTCATGCAGTAGTCATGAATGAAAATATATCTAGAAAGAAATCGTTTAAAACTAAAAGAAACTATTTCTGAAAGTCAGCGACGATAAAACACAGACAAGATAACTGAGAAGAAAGGGAGTAATTTTAAACTTATTTAGGAAAAGCTTATGAAAAAAAGAATTGTTACCAGTTTATGGAGCCATTTTTCTAAGAATTCCCTATTTATTTACACTGAAATTCAGGGTAATCGGTACAAGTCAATGTCCGAGAGATGATTTATTTAATTTTTTTGTTTCACTCATGGTTGTAAATATTTCTTATCAATAGAATCTGATATTAGTTTTGACATTTAACTACTGCTACTACCACTGATGCTGCCCGAGCTTCCACTCCTACTAATAATAACAGCAATTACGAACACTGAGATACAAAGTTTCTTTTGTTATTAAGATGTTACATGGGTTCTATTGTCTGAAACTTAAAGCCGGATCCTCTTCAGATATTAAGTGTCTGTTACAAATGACATTATCTCGGGTAAATAGTTGCATTCATCTCCTTGTCAGCATTATATTATTGTCAGATTACGTCGGTCTATTTTCACAACGAGACCTTGCTATTCGGACCAATCTGTCATTCAGAAATAGTTTTTTTTTTTTTTTTTTTTTTTGTCAGACTCAATGCCAATGCGTCATCTTTTGAAGAAGTTAGTCGTTTTACACTTTTCAGCAATTTTAAATATTATTTTGTCAATGTTTATGTTAGTATGGCTCGTTCTCAGCTATTATTCAAAGGAATATGGAAGGACGATATAATTTTTTATTATGAGGCCGTATCATGGTTTCATTATTTTTATGATTGGTGTGAAGTAATAAACTGGACAGAATGCCCAGTAGGTTGTGCACTAAATCCTAATTAGTCCTGTAACCAATACTCTTAGGAAATAGTGAGTAAGGCTGAAGTCTCTGTTATTTTGAGCCTCTTAAGTATCAGATTTATAGTAAGTCGTAACAAGAATTGAATGGTAATTTCATATCTGTGTCTACTGGCGTGGGCCTTATTCATATATTAACAACAGCACGTGATTTACATTTCCTTTGCCCACACTAATTATACGTAGCTATTTCTTCTGTCTATGTGCTCTCTTCTCCGTGTAATGATCCACGGATGATTCTGTTACGTTGACCTTGTAAATCGGCTCTTTTGAAACCCTCGTCATCCATTCGGTTGAGTGAACATTCTGTAGCTTCTTCAAAGACTTTTTAGTCCCTATTGACATGATGTTATCGGAGGTTTTGCTTAAAAGTCTTCTTGACGGATATCCTTTGATGTCTCCCGAGTGCTTATCCTGAACGTTAGTTTGGTTGCGTTATCTAAAGGACATCCAGACATCTCGTTTCTGTTCACTTCGGAAGACTTACTTAGAGTTGTAGTTTACCCACAGGTGTAGTTTCCTGGCTTTATTTCAAGTGTTTTGGCGAACCTAAGTTTGGATTCAGAAGTAACACCAACCATTTTTATTTTGCTGTAAAAGAAAACCATTATGCAGGCTTTGTCTGTCCGTCCGCCCTTAGATCTTAAAAAACTATTTATAAATGTTAGAGTGCTGCAAATTGGCATGTTGATCATCCACCCTCCAATCATCAAAGATATCAAATTGCATCTCTCTAGCCTCAGTAGTTTTTATTTCATTTCATGATCGTGCGTCTGGTACCGGTATAGGTGCCAACAACTCAGGCCACTACTGGGCCTTGGCTGAAAGTCTTATGGGTTGCGGGTGAGAGTTTCATGGGCCGTGGCTAAGAGTTTCATACAGCATTATACGCTGTATAGATGTTGCAATAAAAGCTTAGTTCAACAAGGTCTCAGACCACTTGCCTGTGGAACTCCAAACAGGAGAGGCATGAGCTCACTTAAATAACTATCATTGGTGTTATTCATCGCTAAGCGCTTCAAAAAACAATAAATAAAAGATATTAAAAATGTATGCTTCTGAGAAACTGAAAAGGACACAAAAATAGCAACAGTCGCTTTTTGATTAGATGTAAGAGATTGGTTTTTATTTTAAAAATACGGCAATGATGGTGCAAAGAACGCTCTTTTCGGTCTAATTTCGTCATCTGTAATTACGAGTCTTTGAACGACGGCTTTTTATCAATAGCGCCTAATTTTTCAGACCTTATGCTCAGATCATAATGGATTTTTAGGCGAGATTTTGTCCAGCTACTTTCGGGGCCAAAATGATTTTTAGTTAGCAAAATGGTCATCTCAAATAAAAATTCTTTGGAAATTCACCCTTTCATTCAGACATTTTGGCATACAGCACAAAATGCTAAGATTTTTTGGTGATTCTCTCTCTCTCTCTCTCTCTCTCTCTCTCTCTCTCTCTCTCTCTCTCTCTCTCTCTAAATGTGAACTTGCTTCTGATTCACAATACCAGAGAGAAATGAGTTCGAACAAATCAATAAACCAATTTGTGAAGAGCGGGGGCGAATCCCATCGTCGTGCGCGCGCGCGCACACACACACACACACACACTCACTGCGCTGATGATTTTAATTTCGAAAGGGCGACAAGGAAGGTTTCTTCAATTTACTGTGGTTGGATTTTTTGTTTTTGCTCTCGGAAATGCATTCACCCTTATCCTGTAAGTATTGCATCCTGAAATTAGAATAATTCTACTCTCTCTCTCTCTCTCTCTCTCTCTCTCTCTCTCTCTCTCTCTCTCTCTCTCTCTCTGAAGTACACCTATGTGTTATAATAGGAAAGCTACCCAATCAACGAGGAAAAAAATATGCTACTGAACGTGTATTAATTAGATTGATAATAACAACGTGACAGTAATGATGATAGGTAACAACGTCAATAACCACTTTAGTACCAAAGCCGATCATTATGATCATTGGCCTAATGGCTGTTGGCATTTGGTGGAAACGGATGGTACTACAGTGAATCACTTATTAGCATTGCAGCTACAGAGTCGCTCTTGTGCAAATGAATGAGGTGTTTGCTATTAAGTTTCTCTAATACACTTTACATGTCAAAAGTTCTTAATGACCGAATAAACAAATTTATTAATTTGCTGATAACAGTAGGGCTGGTTAAGAAAGGTTGTATTTATTGGTCTACATATTTTGGTTAGGATGAATATGAAGGCGGTTTAGTAGAGAAGAATTTCGATTGCTGTGGGAATTTCATTTTGCTGTTATTAGAACGGTCTTCTACCAAACCGCAGTTTTTTTATTTTTATTTTTTTCATTATACTCTCTTACTTCCATAACAGACCAATTCATGGGGTTATAGGCATAGCTTTCCTCTGTCGTCAGCTTAGTAATTCGTTAATAAAAAAAAAAGAAATTTTTGTCCTTGCGTTCAGGTGTGCTAATACTTTTTCTCGCTTTTTGCTTTAAATTCACTAATCTCTCTCTCTCTCTCTCTCTCTCTCTCTCTACTAAGGCAAAAAAAAAAAAAAAAAAAAAAAAAAGTCTGATTTTGAACTGACCGGTGTGGAAAAGTCCTTGAAGTTCATATGAACCAAACGTTGTGGTTAAATCCGTAGAATTAAGCATATCTAGCTCCTCACAACATTGCCTCGGGTTAGGTGTGTGTGTGTGTGTGTGTAAGAGAGAGAGAGAGAGAGAGAGGTATATATATATATATATATATATATATATATATATATATATATATATATATGTGTGTGTGTGTGTGTGTGTGTGTGTGTGTGTGTGTGTGTATGTGGACTACGTGGTGTTGCGTAATCGTTCTGGCGCTCCTTTTTTTTCTTTCTTTTTTTTCTCCTCAAATTCTGACAGCCTAGCGGTAATCCAATGTACAAACAAAACTTTAGAGGGCATAGATACAGGTGGAGTCTTAAAGAAAGAACTCATAATACAAATACTGTATGAAAAATAAAATAATTCCGAGGAATAATCAGCAGTAAATGTCGCTTGTTAATTATAGATTGGCATAAAATTCTAGGACTGTACGTTTTTTCCGCATAGGAAGGAGCTTGCACGGGACTTATTGCCAGTACCTTAAGTGGATATGAAACACGAATTTCATTTGCATTTCCCCCGAATAATGGCTGAGGACACTCATGGACGATTAATGAGCTTGGAGCTCCTTGGGAACGAAGGGGTCTGAATAATGAAATGCTCGAGTTTCGAAATTGCTCAGTTGACATTTTGTATGCTGGCCACGTATCAGTATTGCTTTTTTGGTTTCGTTTTTCTCTCTTTGTTTTCATCGGATAAAGGGTGAATTTCACTCAATGGCACTTTTTCCATCGTTAACTTGTCAGCTTGGGCAGTCTTGTTTTATTGTGGAACACACGGGTGTTGAGGAATGGAAGATAGAATTTAGGCCAAAGGCCCAGCGCCGGGACCTATTAGGTCAGTCAGCGCTGTGAGGGAAATTATGATTAGAAAGCTTTGAAAGGTGTAACAATAGGAAAACTACGCAATTGCAATATGGAACAGTTGATTGGAGAAAGTGGATAGAAATATACAAGTAAGAATATGAAGGGACGTACAGCAAAAGGAATGAAAGGGGTTGCAGTTAGGGGCCGAAGGGAAGCTGCAAAGAACCTTGAGTAATGCCTACAGGCACTACCTCCCTAAGGGGCATGAATGTTGAGAAACCAGAAAAGCCATTAACATAATAGACGAGTTTCCATTAGGCAAAATGGACGACAAGTTCATGACATTTTGTCTTGAGCTCTATGAGTGTGAATGTGTACATGATGCAGAACTCCTGATGATACGTAACTGATCAAGCTGGGCCTGAAACAGGCACCGTGAGTTTTAATGTTTACATTTAGATGTTAATTGATTATTTTTTGCTAAGGAAAATTAATATTTCCACTGGCGATATGTGGTTTTAAATGTTTGCCTGCATCGATGGCCCTACGTTTAGTTACGCAGGTTGATAAACAAAATCAGTTAATCAGTTCATTAGCGTTTGCATCTGTGATAGAAAGCAGAAGTAAGTGTTAACAACTTGATGGCGTCATAAATAAGATGTAACACATCGCGCCGTAATTGGGAACCTATAGCCTTTGCAGTTATGGACCTCTGTATTTTTTTGCAACCTGGCATTTGAATGTGCCGTGACCTGTTGTGATGAACTCGCAATGTAGTCAGTGTAGAAGGCAAGGCATTGGTGTAAAAAAGTGACACCAGAACTTAAGAGATTTAAAAAAAAAATATATATTTTTTTTTTTTTTTGGGGGGGGTTAGATGTTTCAATTCCCATTTCAGCGGGATCTCTCTTGCATCGGTGGCCTTGAAATCAAGAGCGATTTCAAAGAACGCGGAATTCTATCAATAATTTTGTTTCTTTGGCCATCTCGTAAATCGGTGTAGTCGTAATGTGTGACATGGAATTTTTTTTAAGGAATGGGCTGTACAAAAATCTCCAACTTATAATGTGTTATCACATCTTAATTTACAGAAAGGCCATATGAAGAAGTGATTCATGACATTATGCTGGGTTTAGAATTCACACCCAAACTTTTCATGAATATATTTCGTAAACTTCCTTTCATTTGGCTCTATTATTTTGATAGGATTCCGTCAACCCCCTAATACTGCGGGAATTGTATTATAACTAGGCGCGGTAACTAAGGCAATACAGACCCACTACTCTGTTAGTACTTATTGCAGCTTTAATAGTGTATTGTTCAAGTTTGCATGCTTTTCTAGTCGGTCAATTGCCGCAGGATTTGCATTTTGATCTGCAATCTCTTGTAATTGTAATCTGATTATGACCAAGAGGATGTAGCTCTGGCCATCTCGAAAGGAGACACTACCATTAGCAGTCATGGCGCTCAGGAACCGATTGTGTTTAAACGATTATGTTTCGGTAGTGCTTCCGCTTGCTGCTTTATTAAGCTGGTAGCAAGAAACAGCCGAGTCTTCTTTTTCCTAAGGCTTCTGCATCAAACTAACCACTGCGGCATTATTAGGAATTTTGCTTTTATTTTGTGATTTATCCCAGAAGTAAACATCATTACTCTTTTGTTCAGGGTAGAAAACTTGAGGTTAAGTGGTCGGTTCAGAAGGTGGCTCTTTTTTCGTGTGTTTGTCTCTCTGTCATTCGCAGATTCTGTCCATTTTAAATTAACCACGTGGAGAATCGAAGAATTAAAGGCAACATCATTTTACAGGATAGAACCGTTGGCAGAATATTATTTTACTCAAGCAGTCACGTAACTAGACTCTTCTGTTTAAGAAAAATAAAGGTAAATTTTCATCTCATATTTTTCTCCTCGTAATGTAAGATGAAAATTACCCATGTATTATTAGTATTATTATGATCTATATTATTATGATAAAAAAAGACGGTTAACGAGGCAAGCGAGTTACGTTTCCAGACTTTCTCAGGGCTATCCTTAAGGATTTGTTCTTGATTGAAAACAAAAACATTAGGACGGTTAGAATTAAAAAAAAATCTTTTGACAGATTAACAGAAAGAGACCGAAGAATCTTAGGAAAATTAAAATATAAAAAGCGGTTCAGTCGGAGGCTATTGAGCACCGTCGACAGAGTTCGCAGTATATTGACATATTTATAGATTATGCCTGCTAAAACCGACACCCAGCCATGGAAGATTGCCGCATGAATGCGTGGAAAGGCGCATCGAATTGGGAAACGAGGCACTTTGCAGCGCCGAAGATCTGCAATTGCAGTATCTTTTATTGCAATCTCTGGCTGCACTGTACAGCTTCGGATTGAGTGCTGGTATATTGTCCTCGTAACCCGCCACTTCATACACGATCCTGCCAAATCCCTGGTGTTTATGGAGATGATGAGAACGAGCAAGGAGACTCTCTGCAGATTTCTTCGCCTGTGGCTCTGTACAGGAGCTTTGCCTTGTATTGCAAGATTTCTTTGCTCTACGAGTAGGTTCTCCCTCTAGCTCTCTGCGCAAGTGCTTATGGTTTTTTGCAGTTTTAGTTTTTAATATTATCTCCTCTCTCTCTCTCTCTCTCTCTCTCTCTCTCTCTCTCTCTCTCAACATTGGGAATTCTAGTCTTCATCCCTATTTTCTCGTGTACATAACTTAGATTTCTGCTCGTGCATAAATAAAGAAATGAATCTATAAACTTCTAGTTTATGCTTGAGCACTATAGGTGAGAAAAAATCGGAATACACACATACGCAGAGAAGAGAGAGAGAGAGAGAGAGAGAGAGAGAGAGAGAGGAAATCAGTTAAGAAAAGAAGGGCAAAATGTGTATGAGCAATACTCGTAATTATTTAAGAAATCATAGAAAACGGCGAGAGCCTGCTTCCTGCTGAATGGTTTATGGGCAACTTAAGAAATTTTGACCTACATCGTATGTAGGCCGGGAAGGAAGGCATCTGTCCGGAGAATAGGTCGTCAGCATGGCCTGCCGCCTACGACCGCCCACGGCGCATAGTTGGTGTCTGTAGTGGTAGTAGTAGCAGTTGTAATAGTGACGTTTCAGGAGTGCCAGGAATTCCTCTAGGTCCGTTGGTTTGTTTGCTTAGACGAGATGGAAGCTCTGTACATCTGCAAGTGCAGTAAAACCGTTTAATGCATGACGTTTATTACGATCTTGGTTAGGAGTTCTTTTTTGTTTATATTCTTTTCTGTTATTATTCCTTCTCGACACGAACAAAAATTCAAGCAAAAGACAGTCAACAAAGGCATTACTTTAGAAGTAATCATTTAGCTATCTAAAAACGCTTCTACATAGAATAACTTCCAAAATATAGGAAAAAGGAAAATAGCTTGACAAAAAAATTGAAGACTTGCAAGAAATTTGAAAACTTTGCTTGGGGATGAATTGTAAATACACACACACACACACATATATATATATATGTGTGTTTGTGTGTGTGTTACAATTACCAATTAAATGAGGTAATTGATTTTGAGCTCCCAAACAGTAATTTTAACCCTTACCTGTTGTTTTGTCTCAAGTACACTTCCATCGGAAGCTCTCTCGTGAGCCTCGCAATATAGGCAGGTAGATATATATATATGTGTATATATATATATATATATATATATATATATATATATATATATATATATATATATATATATATATATATATATATATATATATATATATATATATATATATATATATACACACACACGTGTATGAGTGCAAATCTTACTTGAGAACTGAAGACTGGCGTAGATTATTGTAAAGATCAAGTCTTGAACCAGTGAGATTAAGTTTGTGATATTAATCTCAAGATAATTCATAATACCTATTTCATGTGGGCTCATAATGCCCCTATAATTCCTAAAGTTTCACAGTTATATCGGTGCTTGCAGCGCTCCTCAGGTTGTTAAGGATTAAGTATTAGCCTAGGGGATTTTTATCTACAAACCACCCCTGAGAAGGGTCGACTAGCTCCATATGAACCTGTTTTGCATATATATATGTGAAGTAGCTGATACCGTAGATTTTCCGTACGTGTGTATGTATTATTTATGTATGCTTAATTAAAGGATTTTACCTTCTAATAGTGACGGCTACCTAAGGTATTATTCTCCCAGTTTGTTCAATTATTTTTACGTGACCTTGCGAGACTCATGTCCTAACCCACCATCTTGCAACCTGCCAGAGCTAACTAACTACTAGGTACCAAAATGTCAACATCGAAAACAGAGGATTTACTAGGAAACGGCTAAACCATTTCTCCCTCCCTAGGGTCGATGATGTTCGGACGCCAGAAAGTACAAGGTTGCTTTTTTAACAATTATATTTAAACGCACTTGTGGGCAGTTTGCTGACCTTCCAATCCTTTTCGTCACAACATAGCAAGATTGAAGCTATTTGATGGAGAGGTATTGACCCTTGAGGGAGGCGTGGAAATCAACGAATTATCACAGCTAAAGTACACTCTTGTAAGTGTGTATGCGTGCATTCTCATTCTGATGAGGCGTGTACAAGTAAATGTATTAAACGTTTAGTGAAAAGCCAGCTTGTTTATTTACTGAATTTAATCTACGAAACCACAAAAACGTTATTAAATCAGTAGTATTAGGCAACTGCCAATGTATCCAAACCAGTTAAGTGGAAAAATAATAGCTGTACATATTCCTGATTTTAAAGTAAACCAGGAGAAAGCCTTGAAATTACTTATGAAAAGTCACTGGCAAAACACCGTAAAGAGGTTTTATTTGGTCTCCGACATGAACTTGCAAGGGAAAGATGAGAAAGGGGTTTAGGAGAGGGTTAGGTTTGGGGGGGGGGGGGCGGGATGGCGATGAATGATAATAAATGCTATGCCACCATAATATACATAATATAAATAGTTACAGATACCGTTTTCTAGTAATAAAATTCAGTCATAAAATGTTATAAAGCGGAGATCGCTTTGATTGTTCATTAAATTAATTTTTAAGCAATGGAAAAAAGGAAATTTAGAACTATACGACTATAAGGTATACAGAACCATAAAATCCAAATTATTATTTCCAATTATTATAAGAAAAAATTGCCAACATTCATGCTGTATATGTGTGTCAGAGTATATTGGTTAATCGGCATCAGTAATAACGATAGAGTTTTATTGTTTTGCCAAATATTGTTCAAAGGCCTCCAACGCTGCAAATCGCCTTTGATAACTCCAGCAATAAACTGAGTGATATTGGAATTAAATTCAGATTTGCTGTTACTTCCAGCTCTGGTTTGTTAGTTCGGATCAAGATGATTGAAGAGCATTTGATCTATTGGTCGGATGTGCTCTCTCCCATTTTAGAATGACCTTCTACTAGTGATACAGATACTTTCCTTTTTTTCTTCTCTAATGCGGTGTTTGGTGAAGAAATAAATCCTGGAAAACGCCTCCATAGAAGCTTTTAGATAAGCTAACTTTCTCTCCAAATTTTTGTTTGTTTCAAACTTGTCGTTCCTATTTTCATTCCTTTTCTTGCAGGACGTTTAAAACAGATGCTCAGTTAACAAACCTAACTTTTAATTAGAGCTGTTTCGTGCAGTGTATTTATTCTTTGCTATTGCTATTTGCATTTTCATACAACGGGACAGTTGAATCCAGTAAACGAATTCCACTTCTCTTTAATTTCCTTAAAGGTTGTTTTCATTATAAACTTTTCTAATTGAGGTTTCTTGTTATCAGTACAAGTTACAATTAGAATCTTTACAAGAGCTTTATCAATAGAAACCTTAAGTGGTTAGACTGCCTGTAAATAGATATATTGTTTGGTCTCTTTGTTTTTATTCAACAAGAGATGCCCATAGTTAGTTACATGTCAATAAAACAGTGGAAAAGGGATATTGTTCTTGCAACCGTCCTTAACATTATCGTCATGGAACAATTCATCATTTATATAATATATATATATATATATACTATATATATACATATATATACATATACATATACTAAATATATATATATATATATATATATATATATATATATATATATGTGTGTGTGTGTGTGTGTGTGTGTGTGTGTGTGTGTGTTTATGTATGGATGTTTGTACGTATATTTTTTGTAAGTATGGATGACATCTTTTTCTTTTCCAATGTTCGAGAATGGCCACAGGATCTGGGGTCAAAATTCGCGGGAGTCCGGAGGTCCACGATTCCTAGAATAAACTGACTTCCAGAAATTCCGAGCGTCAGAATTACATTCTGTTACCGTTCACTCGCGCTCGCAATCTCGCCTGTTTCTGTTTTATTAACCTAGTTTAGTCAGCGATTTCCGACACATGACTAGAAGATCCGGAGCGTGGAGTGCAGAGGTGCGGCAGTACTTGCAAGATACAACGATCCTCGTTATCGGAATTGTTTCTGCATAGCAGTCACGGTGCGCGATAATGATTTCCATGCGTTGTCTGTTTGAAAACGATAGTTCGAAATTGAAATTCAGGTGGTAAGCATTCCGGTGAGGTAAAACTGTCATAAAAACAGCAGTACATTCATTTTCTTGAAGGTTAATGTTCAAAATGAAATAAAAACTGTCCAAACAATTACCAAAAATTTGACTTAACGTGCATACTCCGAACATTATTATAATTAATTATTGTAGAAATGAGACAAGTTGGATAACCTTAGTTCATATTACAATAAAATCTAACTGTGTTGCATTAACTATCTACATCATTCAGATTGCTTGCCTAATTCTTAAATTCGATGTTGACAGCCATGCCTCTATCCAAAATAATGATGTTCTGATATTGATATTGATTGACACTTATTTTGTTCTAATTTGTTGGTTATGTCACAAAAACATAAGATAGGATGAATTTACGTAATTTGGGATTCTTGATATTTAGTTGCATTTGTCATGGCATTGCTAAGAAAAATGTAAATGCCTTTTATTTCCATAGGCGGCGTTAAATTTTATACCGTGACGTCTTACCAGCTGAAATTTTGCTTGGCAATTCTATAACTAAGTATTTTACTTTATCTAAAGTATTTAATACGGCGAACATTCAATTGAGATTTTAAGACGTACATATCTAATAATAATAATAATAATAATAATAATAATAATAATAATAATAATAATAATAATAATGGCACATGGCAATGGCTACAGAGGGGAGAGCTAAAGAAGGAAACTGAAGGAATGATAACAGCGGCACAAGATCAGCCCCTAAGAACCAGATATGTTCAAAGAACGATAGACGGAAATAACATCTCTCCCATATGTAGGAAGTGCAATACGAAAAATGAAACCATAAACCACATAGCAAGCGAATGCCAGGCACTTGCACAGAACCAATACAAAAAGAGGCATGGTTCAGTAGCAAAAGCCCTCCACTGGAGCCTGTGCAAGAAACACCAGCTACCTTGCAGTAATAAGTGGTACGAGCACCAACCTGAAGGATTGATAGAAAACGATCAGGCAAAGATCCTCTGGGACTATGGTATCAGAAACAGATAGGGTGATACGTTCAAATAGACAGACGTGACGTTGATTGACAAAATCAAGAAGAAAGTATCACTCATTGATGTCGCAATACCATGGGACACTAGAGTTGAAGAGAAAGAAAGGGATAAAATGGATAAGTATCAAGACCTGAAAATAGACATAAGAAGGATATGGGATATGCCAGTGGAAATTGTACCCATAATCATAGGAACACTAGGCACGATCCCAAGATCCCTGAAAAGGAATCTGGAAAAACTAGAGGCTGAAGTAGCTCCAGGACTCATGCAGAAGAGTGTGATCCTAGAAACGGCGCACATAGTAAGGAAAGTGATGGACTCCTATGGAGGCAGGATGCAACCCGGAACCACACACTATAAATACCACCCAGTCGAATTGGAGGACTGTGATAGACCACCCCCCCAAATAATAATAATAATAATAATAATAATAATAATAATAATTATGGGGATGTGTAGCATTTATTATCTTAATACAGCAATAGCATCAGCATTGAAAGGGCATTGTCTACGAGAAATTACCGAAAAATTACTGTCGTAATACATGTATGTATTTATGAATACATTATTTACTATTGTGATAATGAGGTAAGATAGTTAATAAAAAGTATAAATTGAATAATGTGTAACAGGTATTCAAATATGTAATGGAAAAATGATATTGTGCTAAATTTAAACTACGTCTCGAGTCCCCTCTTAATTTAGAGCTTAGCAGGACTCCATGAACTACGAAATATCATGATTGTCATCAAGCATGTTTGCATTTTTGTGTTCTGAGCAATGTCATAACTCACTGCCCTGAAACATCAAGGCCTTGAGTGACATGTAGAGTGTTGAAATTAGCGTCTGCTATCACGAGCAGACGAATTCTCAATTACCACGGTCTTAAGTAGGCTTCATCTGTCAACGTTCGAGGTCGTATGCCGATGAAAAAAGCCCCACTCTCCTCGAACAGCCGAGTCGTGTCTATCAGTGGAGTAACTAACTGTAACCTGTATACAAGGGTTCTGTGCTGTGTGTGTGTGTCATATTTGGTTGGTGGACATAACCGCAATTGAATTTCAGACGTTCCCCCCCTCCATTGCTTGAGAAGTCCTGGAGTGAGAAGTGAAAGGATCGTTATGTATGATGAAAATTTAATCCTACTTGGATCAGCTCTTGAACCCCTGAAATGGCTACCATTTTTCTGTTTTATTCACGCAGCTTTTCAAAATGATACAAGATTACCAACTATTCATTTGAATGCTACTTTTCTCAGACATTTTTTATTTTGTTTTTATTGTATCTATCCACAAGTGTTTAAAGGAAACTTTTAACACAATTGCATGTTAAACAACCGAAGGATTTGGCAAAGAATGAATAAAGTAACACTACATCCCTATATGATTATGATCATTCATTCAGCGTTTACGCTGGCAATAATATTTCTGGGGCTTTTAGTTGCAGAGCTTCCTGTTGTTTCCCTTTTTTGCTCTTCATCATATTTTGAATAATTTACTCACTTATTTTTATATTTACTTACCCAGTATCTATCTTGTTAGCTCTATCGATTGTATTCTAAAATATTCAAGGCCTTTACGTTAAGTAAAATTTGTTTTATATATCGAAAATTCATAATTCCGCAACTTTGGAAGCGTTTCACTTTTTATAATTTAAAATCGGGGTCCAGATAATATCATAAGCTGAAACTACCTTTCCTGTGCCGAGTCCGATTTCTCGCAGAGAATGTTGTCATGTGTCAGAATTTCTCTGTACTATTCGCACAAAATGGTTCTTTCTCTCTCTCTCTCTCTCTCTCTCTCTGCATAAATATATATATATATATATATATATATATATATATATATATATATATATATATATATATATATATTATATATATATCATACTATAATGGACGTAATGTCTGTCTGTCTGTCTGTCTGTCATTCAATCACGGCCAAACGGCTGGTCAGATGGGCATGAAACTTGGCAGGGTTATGGTGGGGACCCCTAAGATGGTTTGTAATGGGGTTTCATCCAACCTACCCCGCTCCTTTGTAGGGGGTGGGGGTGAGAAGGGATTCCCTGAAAGGAGCTGTTTCTGGCCGTGAAAAACGAGGCTGGTCATTCCCGTAGCCTTTAGTTACTTTACGAATTTTCATACATAATTCCTGTAGAACTTCCCCGGAGAAAGTCGTGAATATTTCAGCTCGGACACAATAGAAGATGAAAATTATCATCAATATCCGCAAGATTTTTTGAATAACTTAAATCCATCGGGACTGCCATTGCACAAAATAACATTGAAGAAGTACTGCCCGGTAATGTTGCTTCGGATTTCGATCCTCATGCAATGGCATTTGCAACGGAACGAGGTACACCGTTATGGAGCTAAACTCCCACGTCATCGAAGCAGTGATAGCAACGGGCCCTCACACCGGCAAACGTCTGTTCATGCCTCGGATTCCTCTGATGCCTTCGGACAACCAGTTTCCGTTCCAGTTACGGCGCAGGCTATTTCCCATCAACCTGGCCTTCTCATTCACTGCAAACAAGTCGCAGGGCCAGACTTTGGATCGTGTTGGTGTGTTTCTGCCGCCACCCATGTTCACGCATGGCCAACTGTATGTGGCGATGAGCAGAGCAACTGACTCTGCCAACTTGAAATTAAGTTGTGGACAAACTGATAATATTGTGTACAAAGAGGTTCTGTAGTAGGTATGTATAAAAATCGCCCTTATTTTAATATTGCTGAACAAATAGTACATATAAATTTTTCACTTCTGCACCCGAATTTTATCACCCATCGTAGATGGGTAAGTTTGCTAGTATATATAATGTGTGCGTATATATTTCTTTGTATATATACACATATATATACATATACAGATGGAAGGATAATCTTAATTCCAAGGATTATCGAAAATAGTGAAAGATTTACATCACTGAATTTCCTCTATAAATATAACAGGTTTCTGTGGAGATGAGTAGTAGGTATAATAATTTCTGAGAGTATTAGATCCTTATGTAAATAATAAATTTGCATTGCGGTCCTTCAGTGCTCTAGGATTTTATTAAGGAAAGATTTCTGGGGTTCCTTACGTTCTAATTACAACTCTAATTTGTGGTGCTGCCCCCCATCTCTCTCTCAACTTCGCAGAGGAACAAGCAGTTAAAATATCAATTCTTTTCTCTTTCAAACCATTTACACCAACCAGATGAATTCTCTCTCTCTCTCTCTCTCTCTCTCTCTCTCTCTCTCTCTCTAAGACATAAATTTTCCTAATGGATGGGACCTTGTCTATCCAAATCCTTTCAATATTTCTACAGAGATTGATGAACCTACATTTTGGACATGGAGCGAAAACGGCATTTTTAGTGTGTTACGCGATCCCGAGTTTCTCGACCAGAAGAGAGAGAGAGAGAGAGAGAGAGAGAGAGAGAGAGAGAGAGAGAGATAAACTGGACAGAATATTTTTTCTTGCAGTATGAGCAGTTTTTTACGTAAAGTGTAACTTTTTTAATGACTGCTGTGTTGAATGTGAAATGAATAACCTCTCTCTCTCTCTCTCTCTCTCTCTCTCTCTCTCTCTCTCTCTCTCTCTCTCTCTCTGGCTCACACACAGACACTAAAAGTTACAATTGCCTTTTCTTTCTCAGGAGTATCATTGCCTCTCTCTGTCTCTTTCTCTCTCTAGTTCTCGCAGGCGGCGCCATTGTCTTCCCCGTAATGGTGGCTATTGCCACGAGCGGTCGTATTGTCATGCCAGTGTTCAACTTTCTGCCGTGTCATCAAAGTTATATGCTGGCTCTCCTCTCCACCGCGTTCTGTCGTGTGCAGTTTTCTGTCTGCAGTTGTATCTTATTTTTTAATTATTCCTGTCTCATTTTTTGTTTTGATTCATTTCCTGTTTTGCTTAATTGCAAGGCTTGATGTATATATTTGTTATTGTAAAATAGTATCTCCTATTTCAATGTTAGCATAATTCTTTGTGCTGTATCCCGCCACTGATGTTTTGCACTATATGGTGTTTCTTATGTTTGCATTCTTTGTTATCGTCAACATTTCACTTAACTCTTCTTTTATTGCACTCGTTGATTGTGGTATGTACTTCTCGGAGTTGGTTTATGTAATATGTAAGGATGTTTGTTAAAAACGTTTTCCTTTATTTTCATGTCTCTTTTAATTTTACGTTTTAATTGTCTGGCGAACTCCTCAGTGTTGTTAATATGTACTATAGACGTATTTACATTTTTTTTGGTTGGGTTCATTTTAATTTATTTTACTTCACTTCATTGAACCTCTCTTGGGTCTTTTATTCATAGCTTTATATTGGGCACAGTGTTCTGTGGAAGCTTTTTCAGAGTTGCCGCTGGATCCATATAAATGTGCGCTCATTTAGTGGAATATTCCGTGTGGACATGTGTATATTTTAGGTTTTTCACACACATATATGCACATGCTTGCTTTTTTAAATGGATATAATGAAACTTTTTAAGTTTTCAGTATGAATTTGTGGACATTTTCTAGCCTGTTCCCTATTAATGTGTACATTTTTTTGAATGATATTACAATTTTTTTTTTAATAAACACTTTTCTTTGTTCCTGACCTCAGAATCGTTAACGAAGTCAACACAGAACGAAGAATCTACATTTCCTGCAGACTTGCTTATAACTTTTTCCCCGAATTTGTATGAAGGGACGAAAACTGTGAATCACGAACACGCGGTGCTTTGTCTGTCCTTTTCAGCAAAGCTGTAAGGATCCTCTCCTCACGCTCTCCTGTCTTTCTTTTTCTGTCATTAAATTTTGCTTAATGACCGAGAGGACTCTTGTCTTCCTTTTCCGAATTTTTTCGTGTTGGGGGACATCTCGAGGATTAAGGCTTTCGCTGCAGGCCTAATTATTTGGACTGGGGTAGGAAGGAAGGAAGGAAGGATGCAAGAAAGGCTGTCAAAACAAAAATTATAATAAGAAGAAAATAAAAATATATAGATAAATGAAGAAGTAAATAATGAATGAATGAGTAAATAAATAAGTGCGCTAGTAAGCAAATTAATGAGAGAAATGAAGTTTGTAAACCTTTCAAGTGGAAGATACTTGTGTATTAGGTTTTGTTTTCACTCCTTGGTTTAGTCTTGAGAATTGGTTTAATGTGGAGGATAGAAGAGAGGCGTAGCTGAATGATGCAGCGATGGAAAGAGTAATTGTAAGGCCATAAGGAAAGCAGTTTAAAAAGGTTGAATGTTGACAAGTATTAGATGGTAGTAATGCAAGTGGCTGACCAAGGTTTGTATGGTATGCCTGGATAGGGGCGTAACATTTACGTAGTGTGCCAGGGAGGGTGTATAGTAGGATTTTGATTAAAAAAGCTAGACAGACTACTGGAGACTTGGTAGGGAAGAACATTGAGACTCTAGGAAAGGCAGATGCTGCGCGGAAAGAGCATTTGTTGTGAAACTGGTATGCGAGTGATTTTACAGTGAAAGGAGAATCTGCATGTGACATGCATTTCTAGATAAAGCTTGTGACAGAATCGACAGGGAGGCAATTTAGATGGTGTTTAGGAGTGTAGGGTATAGAAGATACGTTACTAAGAGCGATTCAAGTTTCCATGGTTTAAGTAATGTGTGCTAACGTTAATATATAGGCAGTGTGTGAAAGGGTTTTTTTTTGACGTGGATTCGTTACGTCTTTGTGGCTGTTTGATATCTTAACATCGGATATAGATTTTGCTGTAGTTGTTATTTGCAAATGATTGGAGAAATTAGTAATAGAGGTTGAACGTGCAGACGAGAATTAAAAGATGGGAGCTCATTCAAGAATAAGATTATTATGTTGAATGGCATCCATTAAGGTTGTGCAGTGAATCTTAGTAAGAATAGCTGAAGACTAGAAGTGATTAATTCATATAAATATTTAGGAGTAAATGTAATGAATGATTGTGATAAGATGTAAGGTAGAGATGAATGGTGCAGTTTGAGTAGAGAGAGTTTGACACGCTGCTGATGAGCCCTCAGTCAGGTTTACAAAGTAGCTAATGTTGTGAAATGTGTCAGTAATCATTGTGCTCTCTTTTGTATGGAGCCATTCTCGGTTAGTGTACACTTTTAGTGATATTGGGATATATATAAGTCACGTGTATAGTCATTATAATTACACAGACACACACACACACATATATAACATAATTATATATATATATGTGTGTTATTATATATATATATATATATATATATATAGATAATATAATATATAATATATATATATATATATAATATATATATATATATATATACACTAGACGTACTATGTCCGTACAAAAATAACGTGTGAAAATTCAAGTCGGGTGTGTTAAATCCGAGTTATAGTTTCAATTTCAAGAAGGCGACTGTCGGTACTAGCAACGTTCGTCAGGGAATCCGCATCAATTTTTCAAAATGGTTGTATCTCAGATGTGGAGTTGTTTTGATTTTCCCTGCCTACACACGTCGGTGACGCTGTTTGAAGCATATGGTATTCCATTCCAAAGGTTGTCAGAACAGTAATATACCTACTAGAAGTTTACTCTGACAGGTAAATTACAAGTTCGCGTTCCCTTTAGGACACACATACAAAAATATTCTGTTATTTAGTTTGTGTGTGTGTGTGTGTGTGTGTGAACATAAATATTATAAGTTGCCTGCCCTTCTAGACAATTTGAGGTTTCCCCAACTGAGGAAACTAAAACAAAGTCCAAACGTAAACCGAAAGTGGCTGAATGGAAAATATACTCGCTACGAATGGAAATTTTAAAATTCTAGAAAACTGACGGGAAAAACGTGGACCCCTTAAACCTTGAAAGTTAAGACATAGAAAACATAAAATAGGTTAACAAGAGACATGCGGCCACAATTTACAAACTGAGTGAAGAAGATTTGCTAGTTTAGAAATAAATGGATGATTTGAGATGGTTGGATAAAACTTGGAATAAAAAATGACGCCGGGGATAGAAGTAAAAGAATTTCTGTGGAGGCGTGCAGAGGCTAGAATATTCATTTATTTTCCAGATTGACGGAGAAAGCTATTTTTCTTTTTGTAGCCTCTCTCTCTCTCTCTCTCTCCTCTCTCTCTCTCTCTCTCTCTCTCTCTCTCTCATGTGTATAAACTTGAATTGGAATTATTAATCTCAGTATGTCTGTCTCTCACTTATATACTAATTTTCTCAGTATAGTCCATGAATTTTCGCGTAAGTATTTTGTAAAAGCTTAAGAGTTAGTGCTGAACGCATATGTAATTTAAAGTGCCTTCAAGTTATGGAGGGATAATCGGGCATAAGTACTGTGTAGGAGGATGATTATTCATAAGCACTGGGGTATGGTTCTCGCTCCTAGTCAGACTAGTAAGTATGCTCACAGTAATCGGTTCTTAGACTCTTGTAACCCTTAATCCATATCATCCCCCTACAGCCTACTACACATAGTGGAAATTTCACCGAAAGTTTTTTAATTTGTTTGGGCTCAGAGCTCTTTTGAAAGGTTATGAGGATTTCTAAATTTCGTAAAAGTAAAGCAATTGAGTTGAGCTTGGGATTTTCCTCAAAACCTCTGCTAATGAACATTATTTTAATTAAAATGTTGTTAATCAACTTCTGTTTGGTTGATTGGGATAGAACCTCTTACGCCACAAGCTCATTATATATTTTGACGTTTACTATTCTCTGCAGTTAGCAAATGATTGCAATTTAGAAATGATGAATATTTTTTGATTGGTCAGTTCCATACTCAAAATTTTAGTTTTGTAATAAAATAATTTTTGCCCCTTTATCTGTCTTTGTTACTCTCGCCTTTTCTATTCTGTAACATTATATTCTGCGAGAGCTTGCTTGAAAAGATTGTGACCTTTTGTTTCATTCATCAAGAATGCATGAAAAATAATGATATAAAAATAGCAAATATCTGCCTCTTCTCAGCGTTGCAGTTTCACAGTATGAGGATAATTTTTTGTTCTCTGAGGCGCTGAGGGCGTCCTCATATACTTGTTTGAGGACAGAGGGTAGCCTTACGTCAAAGTTAAATGGCCGACGGTATCTTTTATCCCTGTCAAGGGACTGAGGGTTTCCGTATGTCCAAGTTAAGGGAATGATGTTGTTCTATGATCCTCCCATAGCAGTAATATCACTGCGTCAGAGTCTGCGGAGAAGACGAACGAGGAAGACCCTGAACATCCCGGGCACCTCCGTCTCTCCTTTGGGGCCCATGCATTCAACCCACGCCGATCCCACTGGGGACTTGTCAAGCCAAGCCACTCGCAAGGGCGCTGACAGATGGGGGAGACTGTCTTGTTTACATTGGGGTTTGAGATCCGAGTTCCTGTAGTGGATAGGAAGAAGAGGAAGAAGAAGGGAAAGAAGAAATAGAAGGCGCAGCCTGTGCCTCTGGTACGGGATTGTTTTTCTTGCATTTGTAAAAGAGAGCAAGGCGATGTTTCATTGGTCTTGTAAGCTGTTGCAAAGGATTCGCGTGGATTGCATGAAAATAGAGGGTTGTTGCTCCGTCGAGGGAGCTGAATAGGTACGAACAGTGTGACAGCAAGAAAAAATGCGGGGTTGACTTCGTTGCCATATGTGTCTTTGACTTTTGGTGTGTTCGTTGAATCTCTCTTGTTCGTTTCTGATGTATCATCACTGTTCGTACTCATATTTAGTTTTGAGGCAGAGTTCATGAATCTTCCAATGTTGTAAAAGAAGGTTAAATGTAAATCTTTAGTATGATCATTAATTGTAACTTTCTGACTTTCTTATTACGATTACTAAAGCGTTTCTCTTTCTGCAGAATAAAACTAAAGCCATCTCTGTCAGTCTTATCCGTGTTTAACTACCAATTTAGCTATTAAACAAAAACATGACGTTGACGGCTGCCGTTAATTAATACGATGCTGATGCACATAGATCTAAATACAGCTAGTTCAGTAAGAAATTCTTTGCCATTAGGTTCGTCGAAACATAACTTATCAAACATTTGTAACAACATGTTTTATGTGAGGGCCACGTTACCCTGATCATTATTTCGTAAGTACAAAATCAGAGAGAGAGAGAGAGAGAGAGAGAGAGAGAGAGAGAGAGAGAGAGAGAGAGAAATAAATAAAAGCAGAATGACCCCGATTCCAAGGTACCAGCCAACAAACAAAACTGGGTCACGTTGAGAGGTTTCAATGTCAACACATTTCAAGGTCACCCTCGAGTGATGATGAATCGATTTAGCATCGCTGAAAATTTTTTTTACCGGGAAATATCATTAGCAGCTTCCCACACTTCAGCATCTCTCTCTCTCTCCTCTCTCTCTCTCTCTCTCTCTCTCTGTTTGTGTGTGTGTGTGTGTGTGTGTCTGTGTGTGTGTCTGTGTCTGTGTCTGTGTGGTTATCCTCCAGGGTCAGAATGCCAAAGGAGCTAGAGCCTCAACATTTATTTATTTTATTAATTCATAATAGTCAGAAGTCGGAACGGAATTAAAGTTCATTAATTTTATTCATTCACCGTGAAATGAGACAGGAAACAGAAAATAGAGAATTTTAGAAATTCTTCTGAAACCACGAGATGGTTTATTTGTTTACTCACAGACTTGCGTGACCTATGAACTTCTGTGCGCGCGTTTCCTTTTTTTTTTTTGTTTCTATTCAGGAAATAGTTTAATGATTAATTACATCGTCACATCTTGTGTATTCTGGGTATGCAAGAATCGCGCGGTTGACAACAACGTTCGAGATAAAGCTGGCCTGTCGATCATTGAAGTTCAGTGAAGTTGGGTCAGGTCAAAAGTTGAATGGGTGCCTACTGACGGAAGCTGGATGGCGTTAGCTTATAAGATCCTGTAGGAACGGACATAGGCATAGCAGACTCCTTCAAAAAATGAATGATTAGAAACTTGCAACAGACTGTAGGAGTCTGAAATAGATGGTAGTAAGAAAGACCATTGATGGCGGGAAAGTACGTGAATGACGAGCGACACTATTATGTTCTTTCGATCCGAGTCTCCCTTCACATTTCCGAAGGTTTATATATTTAAAGCCAATTGCTTCCTTACTTCACAGAAACCTTGAAGCCGGTCCACTTTACGAAGGGGTTTCACTATTCTTAAACGACATGCACCTTGTCTTATTTCAAATGCTTAAGTTCTATGCATTTATTTGTTGTTTATTTGCTGTTCATTCCACTGTTTCAGTTATGAGCGCTCTTTCATGTGGAAAATTACTTTGAAAGTTAATGGCCCGGAAGGGCTCTTCTGTGCAAATGTTTGCACATCACAAATATATATAGAGAAAATAATAGTTTTTATCGTGGAAATTTAATTCCATTTTTACAATTCCACGTCGTATCTCAAATATTCCGTTTCCTTAAAGAAATGTGAAAAATGTGGGCGTTTTGGCATAAGGGAAAAATGACTAAGACCTTCAAGTGCTATTTGGAAAATCCATCTCGGTCTCAACATCCACCCCTGACTACTTTGCATCGTTGATGGGAGAGTCTGTTCCGCTATTTGTGGCAGCTGGGTCATTTTGAGAGTCTCATTCAGTTGCCCTACGCCGCGTGGTGGTCATATAGCCTCGGACTATGACCTGATCTCAGTGCCATGGAATTCGTGCGTTTTAGATTCGAGTTTCCTGGCTTCAGGGTACACTTACATGCACTTAGTTTTTCCTGTTGGTAATCAGTAAATATTTTTCATTTCAAGTAGTCGGTACTTTGCATAGTTGTTTTCTTTATTAATTTGATCCCTTTTCAGTATTACTTTAGTCTTTTCTTTGTCATTTTCTCTCTATTCTCAGAGCCCAATGTGCTTTTATAAGATTTCAAGGGTAATAAGTTCAGAAGGTTTTCGGGTGCAATGACAATACAAACCAAGAATTTTATATTATCATTATATGGTGAGCAATTAGATAATGTAGTAGCCGACCTGTAGACATAATCTCTGATGTCAGCGTATCCAAAAATGTTCCCTTTTTGTATTTTTACTTTCGTTTTCTGATTGCCTAGATGATAGTTTTGCCTCCAGTATTCGTAATCTTTGGATAAATGTTTTGCAGTTCCCCGATGACATACATTACACAATTCTTGGGTTATACGTGTTCTGTTTTAGTCCTTTACTTTAGATAGATTGATAACACGAGGGTTTGATTAATTCTTATATTCTGTATTTCATATCTTTGTGAGAAGCACACATTTATATATATATAATATATATATATATATATATATATATATATATATATATATATAAAGATATATGCCACGAGGGAAAATAAACAACGGAGTATCCGCGAGACCTTTCGACGTTCAAACGTCCTTATTTAACTTAGTTCATCTGCTAAGTAAAAGGACGTTTGAACGTCGAAAGGTCTCTCGGATACTCCGTTGTTTATTTTCCATCGTGGCATATATCTTTATTTGTGATTTATTACGTTCCTAACTTTCGTGATTCAGTTATATACATATATATATACATATATATATACATATACATATACATATACATATATATATACACACACACACACACACACACACATATATATATATATATATATAATATATATATATATACATTATATATATGTATATAAACACATAGATTCATTACGTACTGTTTATATTCCTCTTCGATAGGAATATTGAAATGTTTTACCGTAAATAGGGGCTTATATTTCAATTGCGGTAATAGTTCATCCATATCCGGGCATGTATCTAGAGAAAATACAATATAATGCTTACCTGGGATAATAGAGACATGAAAAATAATTCGTTCACTGTGAATAGGGCAAAATATAATTAATCACGATTAACTTGATGTTTGGTGTATTAACACATGTAAATTTTATCATTGTTGTAACATTATGGTTTGAATAAGTATCAGTAATCATAAAAGTTTTATAATTAACCTTGTATTTGCATGGGTGCTTTGATGTATCGATACCAGGAGTTTATTGCTGTCTCCTTTTTCTTTCACGTTGACTGTATCGTGTATCAGTTCGCTCAGATTAGGCAATTTGAAATAATAAAAGCGAGTCCGGCACGCTTTGGATCGTGAAGCATGCATGTGACAGAGAAAGAGATTTCCAGTTGGATGGCTGTCCTTAAAGATAAATCTTGAAGTTGTTTTGTGAATAATTTTTTTTGGGGGGTGGGGGGATTCTTTGACTTTGTAAGGCATTTTGTAATATTCATGTTCTAGGCCTATATATTGTTTTAAAAGTGATTAATCTAAATGGGACTATACACATGAACAACTAGCTGACCAAATAAAAAAAACTGGTTCAGCAGCTATTAAATTTAACGATTAAAATGTATTTTGATTAAAAATCATTTATTTGTTTGCACTCTGAGAAGTGCTGTTTAGATTAAAGTGTACCTAACAATTTGCTTGTAGGACAGTGACTGACAAAGCTTGTTCCATGTTACAGATATGTCGATATTCTGAAGAGAGAAGGGGCTTATCTCAGACTTGTTACATTATTTGTCGGGGAAAGGAACTTGTGTTTTCTCTTTCCGGTCCAATTGTAAATTTTATGCTGTTTTGCTTACTGTACAGGTACATCATAAATTATGGACTAAAAGAGGATTCTGAATTTAGCAATATTTTCGTCAAAACATTTGCAGTAGAAGATAGGCCAAAAATGTAACGGATTTTCTTTTGAGGAATTTCCTTCCTTTTTATCCCAAGGATAGGTTTTCAAAAGTGCTTGGGAAAGCGTAGCCGACGGAAACTTGAAAAGGGTTTTTAATGAAAAGGAGTGTGTAGCTTTACATAGTAGGTTCTGAGAATAAGCTGAGTTTATTGCTTGTGAGAAATATTATAGTAGACCTGTATTCTATGTATATTTCATTTACTGCTATTTTGATTGTACATTTTTAATAGAAACGTTATGTCAGAGCTGCAGTTAAAATTTTAATTCCATTTAAAATTCTCGAGTTCTTGTCCCGGATCGTTAGAAATCTTGACAGAATATATAATTGTTATTTATTTGTTGTGAAAAGACCAAAGATTTTTGCTTGTTTTCTGATATATTATATCCCGGTACCATTTGTCTTAAGGACGATGTACTTAAGTTATTATTGAAAATTATAGATATATTAAAACCTGAAATGACGGCTACCATAGCATTCGGCCTGTTCTTTTAACTTCTGAAATGTTTCCACGTTTTCCAAGAGCAGTAAGGGAATCTGTTTATTTGTTTTCACTCATTATATTTTGGTGGAAAGCTTTTCTATTGAACCGTTGATTGGTATAGTCGTTGTCTGTTTATAGTCTTTTGCATTTTGCACAACCATTCCGTTTCCTTACTCTGGCTTGTCATATCACATGTATTTTACTCAGATCTCTCGCCTTGCTAATATGCACCAGCTTAAATAGAAGTCATTCTCCGTCTTTGAGTTTGCAGAAATATTTGAAGAAATATTAACATTGTTTTTATTTGATATATTTTTCTTATTGATTTTTGTATTCATTCAACTTTTATTTCATAACCTACTTTTCGTCGCTCACTTTGTCCTTGGCAACTTTGATGATCGTATTTCAAATAGTCTCTATTTCTTTTCACCAGACTTCCATTTTAAACGTCTCGTAATTTACAGCTCTTATACGCTCCCCCTACCCTCGTGTACCCATAAACAGTCCGTTTTGATTTCGTGACCCCATTCATGCATTTTGCATGCCCATCACACATTCCCCCTACTTCAGTGTCGACCCCAGCCATTTTTCATCCAGCTTCTCTCTTTTCAACTTGTCCGCTTCAACTTAATTCGAAATTATATTATATATACATTTTCACGTCCGCTTCGAAGATTCATAGGCTGTATAAATTTCCCTAAATCCTTTTCATTCTTATTTTGGTTTAGAATCACACACACACATATATATATATATATATATACATATACATATATACATATATATAATACATACAATATATACATATATACATATATATATATATATATATATATATGTGTGTGTGTGTGTGTGTGTGTGTGTGTGTGTGTGTGTTATATATAGAGTTCTTAGGCAGAATAAGGATGGCAAGGATTTTGGTAAATGGACACATCCTATGAATCTTCGAAGCGATGCTTATGTTGGTGTGTGTTTGTGTCTGTACGTGTATCAACTCCCTCTGTGTTTTTACTGTTCCTTGAAAGTTGACCAAATTCTCGTATTGAAATTTCTTAGAATTTCAACTTCAATAGATCAGTGATTGCCAAACCTTGTCTCAGACTGGAACGAGTTACTCATAAAACAATACGTAGCCCTCAAGGGTTTTAGTGAAACTTTCAATAATTCAATTGCAATCTGAAAAAGAAGTTTTATATAAATCATAGGTCACTGGTAGTATATCAAGTAATGGCCCAAGAAATAAGGAATAGAAATCGTTATTCATTGTAAAATCATATTCGTCTGGTTTTCGGGGTTTGGTCTTCAATCCTTGTTATGAGTAAGTAGAATATGAAAACGTTTTCGATAAACAGCGTCAATATACTCTTAATTGCTATGCATCTGGCGTAGTTAAGAGTATGTAAACCCTTATTCGATGCAAACACAAATACCTTCAGTAATTAATCCAAAGCCTGGGTCACTCTGCAGTACGGAAACCAAACAAACCAATCGCCGGAATAAAAATGTTGTCCTTTGGAGGCCAGTGAAACGCACCGTTGCCATGGAAACGGATGTCACGATGAAACAGTTCCTGAGGGGTAAGACTCCCTCGCTTGATAAGTTACCCCGAAATTGTTTCACGCTGTCTTTAATTTGCAATTTATGTTTATAAGGACAGCATGATACTTTATGGTGTAGAATGAGCAACTTTCTAACAGAAATGAAGGTACGGACGTATTTATGTAATCATTTAGTACCATTCGTTTTATTATTTAGAGTTTGAATATTGAATACAAGTTGTTTATATGTTGTGAACTCAAAAATAAATTTATTTTGTAACGGCATAGGTGTATTGAGTAAGAGGTTGATAACTCCACTGCCATATTATCCAGACCTCGTTAAGTTTACCATGACAACGGAATAATTAACTTGATCTAAAAGAATATATGTCATGGAAGGTTTCGCACTAACAATATCTCAAATATGATCAGTATTAATTCAACATCACTGTTATCTGTGCATCTATTTTTCGATGCTGTCGAGCTTTCCATGCTCAGTATACAGCGAACTCCTTTTGCAAGGACCTCGGATTTTATTTAAAGAGAATTACCAACCCCGTAGAGTTTAGGATATACGGTATTTAATCGCTATTCACTCTCATATCCCTTCATTCGGGAACTTTCCAAAGGCGCGATCAAAATACAGGAGTGTACAGGAGTGAAGGTGGCATCCCCAGTCATTGATTTCGAACATATTGAGATAATAAACTGGAAACTTCCAGTAAGTTTTAAATCATTTCAATTTACTTTTCTTCTCTCCCCACCCCCCCGTCACCCCCCCCCCACAAAAAAAAAAAAAAAAAAAAAAAAAACTTTCCCATTTTAGGGCCAATTTGCCTTTTCTGTGGAACTTGTCAAGTAGAGTCCATAAATCACATTGATCCGACAACTCGAATCGTGGAGCGGGAAGAGGAGAGACCCAATTCTGTATCCACCTAAAAGGAAACCAGCGTCTTTAGCACCATTTGTCAGAATTTGTAAATATTGGAATGATGACGACCGGAACTCGAGCAAGTTCGTAAACTTCTTATCGCCGCAGTGCAGCATTGGCGGAGCTCTTGGTATTGTTATTTTTTAGGCTGATGTCTGTAGCCCCTTCTTTAACGCTGATGTGAATGTATTTTGTGAATGAGAGAGAGGCAGAGAGAAACTGCGATTGTTTCAAAATCAGAATCATGATTTCATTCCAGTGAAATAAAACTAAAAGTTACTTATACTCTACGCTCTTCTACTTGTCGAGCCCATGTTAGTCACTGTTAGTCACTGTTGTAGTGAGGGTATATAAAATATATATATATATATATATATATATACTATATATATATATATATATATATATATATAAACATGTATATGTATCTATGTGTATATATATTTAGATAATATATTTTATGTTGGTATGAGTGTGTATACATGTTTATATATATACGTATATACATGTATGTATGTACATAAGTATACGTATACTATGACTCTAAATCAAGTGCCCAAGTTCTATTCCAGGTTGTGACAAATGCACATATCAATTATAATTCTCATTCAGTGCAAGTTATTCCCAGGATATATTTTAATTTAATGTTTGTCAGAATGGAAATTTCACTTGTGTAAAATCGTCAAAACTTTATGTATACGTAGATACATACATGCATATATACATATGCATGCAGTTTGGAGGGTGGTGAAATTGTATGGTATAGAAGATCAGTTTTTGAGAGCGATCAAAAGTATTTTCGTTGGGAACGAGTTGTGTGTGAGAATATGTAGACAGGAGTGTGATTGCTTCAGTTTAAAAGTGGGACTTTGACAGGGGTGTTACATCACCATGGTTGCTTCATAATATTCTTTTTTTTAGATGGAGTGATGGGAGACATCAGAGAATGAAAGGCAGTGGGATAACGAAATGGGATGGTTGGGAGTGGAGTGTGGAACGGTTGATGCCTTCAGATTATACATGGCCTCATTTATGCTTTTTATTCTTGATAGCTTTATACATACATGACATTCATATTGGACAAAGTTGGAATCCTAACAGCTTTCTGTGTAACTGTCTCTTTCCTGACTTTGTTGTGTATCCCCTGGCTAAAGTCACTTTATCTATCCAGGATTTTGAATATTTCTCCAGAATTCTATAGCAAGTATTTAATACGGGAGTCATTTAGGGCACTTCCTCTTTGACTCGGGTATTTTACGAACAGCTCATAGTCCTCCCCATGTCAATCATTTATTTTCTATTTTATTAAGGGAAACAATTCGCCGCGGCCGGCACTAGGGAAACGTCCCCACTGCTATGTCAGTTATATCTGCCTTGACAGATTCCGTCCAGAACTGTCTTGTATTATTGTATAAACCTACAAAATGTACACAAACCTTGTATCCTCCCGGACTTTGGCTCCAGCCCTTCCGGGACTCAGCTCTTCGTCAAATCGGTCAACGAGTATCGTGAAATGTTATTCTGAGTTTTTTTTTTTTTTTTTGTAATCATTCTAACTCATTCAAATGAAATTCGTTATCATTAAGTGCCTTCTACAATGTCTGTGTTTTTAATGCTACATTTCTTAATTCTTTAAATGGAAAATGATATAACAATTTTGATATTGAGAGAATTGCCAAGTGAATTTCACCAGAGTTTTAAATCAGTTGATTCTGATTTTCATAAATTTTGACATGATAGAAAAGGTAAAGTTGTTACCACTACCGAAATCGCTTGTAATCACAAGACGAAGACATTCCCTGGTCCTTGGAAGGAATGAGGAAGAGGTGCGCTGGCCAAGTCTCCCGTGCCTGGTAGCTTCCTTGGGAATTTGACGGACTTTTATTTTCGGGGGCTTAGTGCACCACTCACAGTTACTGATTGGGGATAGTGGAGAGTAACTGCAGAGGCATTTGAAAGAATTTGGAATTTTTTTCAAGATGAGCAAAGATGATGCAATGAAATTTAATATTGATGCCCAAAAAAGTGATCCGTAATGACATTAGGGAACAAATATAACTCATGGTGACAGAACGAAAGAACAGGTAACAGAAAAGGTGAATCATAAAATGGTAGGCAGCAGGGTGTATGCAGAGGGTTTGAATGTATGAAAGAACTGTTGAATCAACTACCTTTCATGGAAGAAGAGTTTGAATGTTGAATGCGAATGAAAAGAAAGAGGCGTATTGTAAGTGATGTGAGAGAAACTGAAAGAGGAGAAACTAGGAAATTCATAGAAATGGCAAAAGGGTTAGTGACAAGATGGGTCAGTGTTCTAAGATGGTCTGGTCATGTGGAAAGGATGCAGTACGAGGGTGTTAGGAAGGAGTACTTCAAAGTAAACGTTTGGTAGCTAGAATTGTTTTGATTTGTGGAGGTTTTCCCTATTAGGAAGATTGTATCATTTTATATATTAATATAATATATATATATATATATTATATATTTTTATATATAAATATATATTTATAGTGTGTGTGTGTGTGTATAACTGAATCACGAAAGTTAGGAACGTGATAAATCCATTTATCTTTATTTATATATATATATATATATATATAATATATATATATATATATATTTATTATATGTTTGTCTGAGCGTTATACATATACATACATACATTTTTATTTATATTTATATTATCTATATATATATATATATATATATATATATATATTATAATCTTTTCCTACATTATCCTACACTAAGGGGTCGGTTGCCTGATGCGCTTTTCCTTACATCAGGCATGGTTTATTACTTGGCAAAGGGTTTGGGGTTTTTACGACCACATGCCCTTGCTGTCAACCACAGTTTATTGGCGGTGGGCCCTCGCATTTGACTAGAAAGCCCACCTGGAAGGCAGCAGTTTCCACATTTATTTGCAGTGGACCTCGCCTTTTACTGAACAGTGAGACTGCAAGGCAGTAGTTACCACAGTTACTGTATATATATATATATATATATATATAGTATATATATATATATATATATATATATATATATATATATATATATACATACATATACACAAACAGACGCATACACACACATATATATCAAATTCCCACCCTTACCCTTACCTTATGTATTATTTCTGCACCTGGCAAGTGCATAACAAACACAGGCAGGCAATATTTCATTGGTTTACATTGACCTGTTAGACTTAACGTAACGGAGAGGAGAGAGAGAAGGGTGATTGTGTATGATATAATAATTATTTTGGAGGGATTAATATATAGCTTACTGGAAGGCAGGAAGAAAACAAAAAAATGGGATTTTCTAATCAAGCCTTTCCAAAAGAAAAGAAAATGTATGCTAGTCCGGATTTCAGGAGTCATAATCATACTATGAAGCTCTGTGTACATGCTAGCAAGTACATAAGTGTGTGTTTGTGTATGTATTTATGTTGTATCTATTCATATTTATGTATACATATATCTATATATACATATATTATCTATAATATTGTATATTGTCATATATAATACCATGTGTTGTGTATATATATGTAGATATTAATATAGATCTCCCTATAGATATAGACTATTTATATCTATATATTATAATTCCATTATATATTATATACTATATATATTACATATCATACTATATCTATAGATATATTATTAATCTATATATTAGATTATTAATTCTTGCGTTTCAGTTTCGATTCAAAGGGTAGGGTTATTAAATTGTATACTTTAGTAACATTATATATTTACTAATATATATATATATATTATATTATATCATAATTATATATATAGATCTATATAGATATGCACACGTGGGTGGTGTTCGTGTTTTGATACTTGTTTTTGTGACCCAAATGTGTCTTCATTATCACTTGATCCTGAGCTTTCTTAATTCCGTGTTTATTTTCTAATTTATTAACGAAAAGGAGTTAGACGTCATGATGTTTGGTTTCCAGTACAAAAAGACTGTGGCTCCACCAAAGAATTCCCTACCAATCAAATCATGAAAGTAAAAATCGCTGTTACAGAACGGAATTCAAACGAGTTTATCCGTTATTTCTCTCCTTCTCCTTATCCTGAAGTTTCAAATGATTATCATTCATCTATACTATATCTTGTTCCCTATTTACGTATTCTATCCCAGTGCTTATAAAAATGTAAACAAAGAAGAACCAGTTCTCTACTTCTATTAATTTAAAAAAAAATGCATGAATACGGTTTCTTATCTTTTCATTATGTTCAAAAGAGAACTCATAGCTATGACTGCATTTACATTGTTTTATCTTTTATACCATCATCTGAACCTTATCTAGATTTCAATCTGCCACTTTTACTCCATTACTTGTTATAGGAAGAAATTATAGAAAATCTTTCGTCCCGTAATCTTTTGCGTAATGCTGAAGTTTTCAAGTGTTTCAATATAGTTTTAATATGAGCAGTTGTGCCATACTCAGATAACAGTTCTTAACAGTTTTTTTCTGTGGTTGTCAGTCCAGCTTGGAACTCTCTCTCTCTCTCTCTCTCTCTCTCTCTCTCTCTCTCTCTCTCTCTCTCTCTCTCTCTCTCTCCACCGTGTTTTGGCAGCTGCCCTTTGATTTATCTTTGACAAGAGAATGCACAGAACAATTCTTCAAGAAGTTCAAAGTAGTAGCCAAAAAGATGCCCATTATCTTCTGTAACTTTATTTTTCAAAGAAAAACCGTATTGTTTGGAAGCTTGAATTTCGCGTCAGGGGACCCAGTAAGCGTTTCCATAAGATTAGTAGTTTATCTCATGAATAATAATAATAATAATAATAATAATAATAATAATAATAATAATAATAATAATAATAATAATAATAATAATAATGGGCACAAAGACCAGCTCCTGATAGACAAAATGGTAATGAAGAACAGTTAGGAGAAGGTGGAAAACCCAACCTAAGCATGTGGCCAATGGATAAGACTATTAAGAAAGCCTCGACATGGATTACCCACACACATGGGCTAATAGAATTGCCTGGAAAATATAAGTGGTGGGCAGTAGGAAATACCCATCAGCTTCCTCAAAATACAATGACGCAAAACTGGAACAACAAGTACTTACCAAGCTCTGGAAGTAAGACTAGCAAGGTTAAGTTTAATCAGGAAGGGATCTTCCAAAGGGCGACTTCAACTGTCCCCACTACTTCTTCGTAAGTAAGCCATCGATTCCCATGACCAAAAGTCACTATCAGAATGGGACTTGCCGGGGGTACCAACTCAAAGAAAAGAGGCGAACAAAATCCAATCAATTCCATTGCATGTTCATTGTTGGACGAACATCAACTGCTTATTTTCGGTAAGGCAGCAATCAAGGAAAATAGGGACCACCCGAATCCAGACTGTAAGGATTGTTATCTGTTGGGGACATCAGGAGGAGTTTGGAATAGAAAAATGCGCCTTAGTCAACATACAAAAGGCAACAAGTAACGAGAACCTGAAGGGAAAAGCTTACCAGGCCCCCCCCCCCCCGACCAGGGAGGGAGCAACATCAAAACACCAATCAGATCAGACCAGGATATCCCAAATAACCTGGGAATAATGTTGGAAGGAGGAGATATAAAACACCAAGAGATGAAGGACACCGATCAGGAAAGAATATATTGCAGAGACGCAAGGCGATACCTCAAGTCCAAAAAAACTCAACGCCGGAAATATTGATAAAACGCCATAAAACACATGGGCAGTTGCCAGTAATCAGATTATCAGCGCCAGGTAATAGTGGAATGGACGAAGGCAGAACTCAGCCGCAGGCATAGAATCAGAAAACCAGGAAACAATGGAACAATACACCAAAGCACCTACAACCCCAGAGGCAATAATACGACAAAGGACTTACCATAACACGAAAAGGAAGGAGGGAGAGGACTACTACAAGCCTATAAGAGGACTGGCGGCAACATCAGGAAAACAGAGCACCCTGGAGGGCAATATCTGAAAAACCAGTGAAGAACGAGTGGTCTAAAGAAAAAGTGCATGGGAAGAAGGAACTAATAAACGTAGACGAAGACCCCAGAAACTATTACAGAGACAGGAGAAAGAACAGAAAGAACAGGAGGACTGCACAACAAACCAAATACACGGACAATACATTGATCCACAACTTAAAGAAACTAGCCAGCGATGACAATTGCGGCAATGGCTACAGCGAGGAGAGACTTAAAGGAAGGCAAACCCGAAGGAATGATAACACGCGGCACAAGATCAGGCCCTTAAGAAAAACCAGATATGTTTCAAAGTATGATAGGTACGGAAATAACGATCTCTCCCATAGTAGGAAGGAATTGCAATACGAAAAATGGAAAGCCATAATAAACCAGCATAGCAAGTGGAATGGCCCTGGCACTTGCACCAGAACCAGTACAAAAAGAGGCATGATTCCAGTGGCAAAAGCACCTCCACATGGAGCCTAGTTGCAAAGAAAACATTCAGCTACCTTGCAGTAATAAAAGTGGTAGCAGCACCAACCTGAAGGCAGTGATAGAAAACGATTCAGGCATAAAGATTCCTCTGGGGGACTATTGGGCTATCAGAACGGGTATAGGGTGATACGTGCCAAAACAAGGACCAGACGATGACCGTTGATTTGACAAAGTCAAGAAGAAAGTATCACTCATTTGATGTTCGCGTAATACCATGGGACAACCAGAGTTGAAGAGAAAGAGAGGGAAAAAATGGATAAGTATCAAGATCTGAAAATATAAGAAGGAATATGGGATATGCCAGTGGAAATCGTACCCATAATCATAGGAAGCACTAGGCACGATCCCAAGATCCCTGAAAAGGAATCTAGAAAAACTAGAGGCTGAAGTAGCTCCAGGACTCATGCAGAAGAGTGTGATCCTAGAAACGGCACACATAGTAAGAAAAGTGATGGACTCCTAAGGAGGCAGGATGCAACCCGGAACCCCACACTATAAATACCACCCAGTCGAATTGGAGGACTGTGATAGAGCAAAAAAAAAAAAAAAAAAAAAAAAAAAAGCAATAATAAGATAATAATAATAATAATAATGTAATTTTCACACAATGCAGCTAAGACTTCATGAACAGTACTTTTTTTTACCCATTACTTTCTATTGCTATCTAAAAATATAACTGCATTGCAGCACCAGATTTTTGTTCAAAATATATATTGCACCTTTTTCATAATCTAATTCCTCGTGGAAATTCTCACTGGTTTTATGTAATCACTACGAAAAATATTGCCCTCTCTCTCTCTCTCTCTCTCTCTCTCTCTCTCTCTCTCTCTCTCTCTCTCTATTTGCGTTTAATGAAACCGTTCTTTAATATAACCAGCCCTTCTAACAAATGGTTTAGATTAGTGTATTTGATAATGTTTGCTCGTATCGTTTGTATACCTGTCTGTCTTTATATATATACCTATATATATGCATATATGTTCTTTTTATAGATAATAGATATGCTGTTTTAATCAGTTCATTTAATATAAATCTCACATCTATTCTGTGATGGTGTTTTGTTTTTCAACATATTTACCTAATATTTTGTGGAAGTTGTGCTAGGTAATGGTCTCTGCCGTGTTCATATGAGTGCACATAAAATAATAATAATAATAATAATAATAATAATAATAATAATAATAACAATAATGATATAGTTTAAACACTCTTATCTACGTTGTATTAATGCATTTGTATAGAGTATGATATATTATTGTTTTTCAAATAAGCAGACATTCAAAAGGCACAAACCTAAAAAGCCTTCAGGTTCTGAGGCAAATCATCATAAAATAGACGGATTCCACATGCAAAATAGAAGCAGGAGATGGATGGAAATAAATAAATAAAGAATACGTCAATAAACAAAGAATGAAGTATAGTTAAATAAAGATCAGTTAAGTCAATGCAAGTGTGCATGTTTTTTTTACAGGAATTTCATGGCTTCTATAAGCTTTTGCATTAATGGTGCTGCCAAGAAGAAACGTACTCTTGGGCAATGGGGTTTGCAAAGACAGAGTTACGTCCGAGTTCCCGGGGTAGGGAATACCAAGAGCGATAATGAAAATTTTTTCGATGCAATGAAGCTCAAGGAAGACGGCCAAGCAAGGTAAATGAAAAAAAAGGTTGAATAGGCAACAAGAGTGCAATGGAAAAGGATTTAATTAATGAACGTTATACTTTTTTTTGTAATTAGGAAAGAGAAAGCGCTACCAACCTATCCGAAATGAAAGCTTTGTAGTTTCGGTGGGATTTTTCCAAACCATCCGTTCGCTAATGAGGCGCTGTTGAATGCACGGCCTCTCTCGGCCCTTTCTATCTTGTTAACAGGAAGAAGAAGAAGAAGAAGTAGAGGAGGAAGAGAAAACAGGTTGAGAACAAATCGACAAATGCTGTGAGATTTTTTTTTCTTGTTCTTCTGGTCGCTGGTTATAATGATTCGGGAAATTGAATTTAACATTTTTTGGGTCATGCATTCAATCTTGTCCTTCAGATTACTCACATTTGTTTCTCTTTACGTAAGGTAAATATGGGGTATCCCTTTTACCATTCGGAACTTGGGTTAGTTTCGTCATCATTCTTGTACCTGGAGGCTGACATTCTCTCTCTCTCTCTCTCTCTCTCTCTCTCTCTCTCTCTCTCTCTCTCTCTCATTAATTGTCCCTCACTACTTTTTCTTGAATAATTATCCTCCGTCCCCATCTCTTTAGGGATTTATATGCTTTCAACCCAAATTCTCTCTCTCTCTCTCTCTCTCTCTCTCTCTCTCTCTCTCTCTCTCTGATTGTGTCCCTCACTACTTTTCTTTGAGTATTTACCCTCCTTCCCCGTCTCTTTAGGGATATATATTCTCTCTCTCTCTCTCTCTCTCTCTCTCTCTCTCTCTCTCTCTGATAACAGGTGCTTATTTGAAATCCGTTGTTAGATGTAATAGCGAGGTGGACCTGCTTTGTAAAGAAGCCAGAAGATGTAAATGATGGGTCACGAGCACATCCTCTCAAGATAAAAGAGGGCCGCAGATCCTTGCCGAATCTCCCCTTAATCGGATGCTGAGATGCTTTCAGCATCCGGAGCCTCCGAGTTGACTTGTGTGTTCGAGTAAAAGCATCTTCTTAACTGAGGGGTGATCGGAGGAGGGCGGAGGGGTGAATGGTGGAGTGCTTCTGGGGATGGGGCTGGGGATTAAGGGCCAAATCTGTCGGATGCTGGTGTTGTGCTTATTAAGATGCTGTTTCATCCGTAGGATCTGGAGCGACTCAGTCGCGTCTTAGAAAGTTGTTTTCATTACCCTGAGAAGGTGGGTGGCGAAGGTGCCCTTGTTTTTCGTCCAGTTGATATTATTGTTATGATCGTTTGTAATTTCATATTTAGTTCCGTACGACCATAATTGCATGTCCATAAATTTTTACCTCTACCAAAGAATTTGAAGGACAATGTATGTTTATCCTTGCCTTTCTGTTTGGTTGTCTGTTTGCAAGCTGTTTGAAAATGTTATTGGTGCATTTAAATTGAATTTTGTTGATGCAGTAAGAGCTAAAGAAGAGTCTGTTTTGTTATGGTTGTGAATCTGGGATTTTGAAGTCTGAAAATTATCGTAAAGATTATCTTCAGTCCACCGAAGTTGGACGGAAGCGTCATAACTCATTCTTGAATATTTCATTCAGATCCTGATAACTAGCTTGACCTCTTCTGGTGGATAAAAATATGCTCGTGAAAGTTGGCAGTCAAGAATTTTCGATCTCTTAACTGCTTTGTTGGTCATTATTAAGCTAGTACATGTGGCCGGTCATAATGATCATATAATCCAGATTATCTCGGAAAAGCTGACTGATTAGGTTATTGTGATTGTTATCTTGTCAGTTTCGGGGGAGTGTATTTTTACGTTTTTGTGTACAGTATGTCCCGTTTGCCTTACTTTCTCGTGAAAGGTTAGCTGTTGAAGGAATAGTTGTAGGAACTGTGTAAAATTCCAGCAGGTAGCGTTTGTAGCTTAGAAGGATGGGAAGTGAAAATTATAGCATTTGAGGTGCTGTTGCAAAACAGAAAGGGAGAAAACCTACCAGAATACAGTGAGTAAGGGATATGATAGTGAAGAAGAAAGTGAGATGGAAATGCATTAGGAAAATGGTATGGTTGAAAGTGAGCAAGGACTTAAGGGAAAATTAAGTTATTCTGCAGGGAAGTAAATAATGAGCGCGTGGATCTTAGAATAGAAGACGCACTTGAGGAGTGATTTTTGAAGATAATACAGGACTTAGTCAGTGTATTGTTTTAGGGAGATTTGTTGAGCGTGAAAAACAAGAGTGACAGAAATAAACAGTGTAAGAGTGGCGGGTTGACAATTCCCGAAAGTAACTGTTGAGCATGTAAGGAGGGCAGTTACAACGTCAAAGAATGGAAATACACCAGTAGTTGAAGAAATTATAATTACGATGTTACTGTATGTAAGTGAAAGGCGAGATAGAGTGGGTGACCTTAGTGTATAAGGTACGTCTGGGTGTGACATATAGTTCTGAAGGAGTGGATGATAGAAATAAGTTTCTTTGTATAGGGATAAGGAGAAAGAGGATACATATTTACGGAGAAATACGCAGCTTGTGTAGCAGAGAAGGTGTATGGTAGGATTTTAACTGAGAAAGTACTGCAGATGACAGAAAGACTGATTGGAGTATACTAGTGTATGGCAAGGTTGTGATAGAGAAGTAGGGTAGAGGGCACTGGCAGATGGGTGGATAGGGGAAGACAGTGCAGGTTTAGAAAGAAAATAGAGTAAATGAAACTGGTGTTAGTTTTGCTGTGTAAGAAGATCAATGGAAAAGGAAAAGGCTCGTGATAGCATCGTTAGAGAGCCAATGCGGAGGGTGTTGATGTATGGTATAGAAAGTAAGTTACTGAGATCAATTAAAAGTTTTGATGATGTTGGTAAAGCTTTTCTTAGAATGACAGGCTGGAGAGAGCCTAAGTCGGGCGCGGTATTGGGAAAAAGGATTTTTGTTATAAATGACGACCAGTGGGAGAGAATTAGTGGGAGAGATAGAGACAGAAAAAAGAATGGAATGATATGGATCTGAAACATATGTCGTTATTCCAACACTAGAAGGAATATGGAAAACGATGGAGAGGTGACAGTATAAGGTAATGGTAAGGTAATTGCCAGATTTCGTAAATGAATCATTTTAGCAACGTAGACTCAGCATATTGATGTTGAGTTAAAAAATATCATGGGATATGTAATGAAAATCAGAGTTGAAAGGTTTGTTTTTACAAAAACCCATGCTACCCAGTAATTTTGACAGTTCATAGACCCCAGCAATGACTCTGATTACATTTTAGCTTTCATGTCACCGATTCTGCTTGCGTGGCAGCTTTGCTCTATTAATATATATATAATGTATGTGTGGAAATATTTTCACTCTAAGCCAAAATAATGAGAGCCTATGTAAACAGTTCTGTACCCTATGATTATTAGATATTATTATTTGATATCGATGATGTTGGATAGTAAAAAAAAATGTTCTAAAGTTGTCATTTCACGGACTTTCGATGTTCCCAATTTCTTATCCAGGAAAAGCAGATGTCTGTCTCAGGAGGGATACAATTTCCCTGGAATTAATAACAATCCATGTTCAACTTCACCCGTTCATAAATCAGTTGGGATTGAACAGGCTGATTGATTGATTCAGTTCTGAAAACTGTCATTATAACAGTGATGGTTATCAAAGCTGGACAACGTTACTTTTCTTAAAATGATTCAGTATCGTGATGAAACGTTTAAAAATAGCTTATTGCCAAACATACTTTTAGTTACTCATTTTATCAGATAATTGTTTTTGAAGAATCTTGAAAGCGTTTACGAGAACTTATACTTTACCCAGCAAACTCTATGCAATCGATCTATTGATCTTAGATCCCAGGGACTAGGAAACATGAGCAGCAAGCACTACAAAGTCAAGGAAACCAAACAGCCATCGCGAAGTGCCTGATGTTATCTAGCCATTAAAGATCCACGAATCAAACTTGTGTTTCAAACCCAACTCCTTTGCATATTACTGATTTGATAACTTCCAGCATTTCCTGGTTGGTAATAGCAAGTCTTTCATGAGAAGAGTTACGTCTCCTTAGTTTTTTTTTTTTCCCTGCTCGGGAAGGCAGTCTTTAACGGCAAGGGAATCATCCTCAGAGTGTGTGCTGCCATGTCCTTTACCCAGTGGTTTGCTCTTTGATTTCCTTGCGCATAAATTTATGCTATTACGAAACAAAACTTCAGCTCCATACATGAGAGCCTGATAAAGATATTTATTCCAGGAATCCTGAGAGAAATATGTGCTTATGATTAGAATTCCCTATTGAGTCTACTGCAATCTGGGAATCGTTAAATAACGAGGCGTCACTTTGGACGAATTAAAATTTTCTTCGTTGCATCTCATATATCACATACTTCAGAAGCAAATATAGCTGTCATGGTGCTCAAGGAGCCATGAATATAGATGACATGTTGCTTAAGGAGCCGCTGCTCTCAACATCAGGAAAAACAAACCCAAATCCATCACCAGCATCAGCACCAGGCTTTAATGCATACCCCAAGGAAAAAGCCCACATTACTTTCTCGGTCTTGTCTCTCTTTTCTGCATTAAAACATTTTGCAACAGTCTGTCGTTGGTAAATGTCATGGGAGTGAGTCTGGAAAATTTAAAAAGGTACTTTAAGGTGTTTTATATTTTAGTTTGACCTAAAGTTTCTTTCACTCAAATAATGTGGCTATGAAAGATGCAGTGGTTGCCTCTTTAAAAAGTGAGTAAATGACTCCTTCCGGAATAATGACTTCGTGGATCTCTGAAATCTCTTTCAGCTTTGGACTGACAAATGACCGAAATGAAGTCCGAGAAAGATCAGATCAGCATCCAATAGAGTACTCTGCAGAGGACCTGAATGCTATCCAGATGCTGACGTCATATGTTGTTATTTATTTTTTCATTATTTTTGTTTGTTGTTGGATTCTAGAATAGTGCGAGCTTGTTGTCCTGCAAAGGGTTCTTATTGCCTATAGTTTAAAATTGTCGAGGTTGTAGTGCAACATTAGAAAAGCATGTTTCGTAACCTTAATTACTTTTGCCCCTTAGCTGCTGTTTTAAGATTTTGTTTGTTCCTTTGGTTATCAACAATTCTTATTTTCGTCTGTTTTCCACAATTCTTTTCATGTTTATTTCCTCTTCTTCGCATATGAAAATTCTATTCAGTGGAAGCTTGAATGACAAGTTCATGCCGTTATTGACCTATTGCATTAGGATGTTTGCTCATTATGAGTAATATAAATATTATTTGTTTAAATTTATTAATCGCACTCAGCATGTCGATTACTTCCGAGAAATAAAGAGTTAATATATAATGTACTTTGATAACACATACAAAATAATTCAGCTATTTTTAGTGTAACTATTATTATAACTGCTGTTTTCTTTTGCGTAAATTAAATGGCTTTTAATCCCACCCCCCCCCCTCTCTCTCTCTCTCTCTCTCTCTCTCTCTCTCTCTCTCTCTCTCTCTCTCTCTCTCTCACTCACTTGTGGTTTGGTGAACTTGTCATTGAAGTTGTGTCATGATGAAGTATTCAAATTTTACTTACCCAAAATGAAATAAAATTGTTTTTCCTTCTCCCTCTCTCTGCCACATCTGTTGTCAGTAAAAGACCTCTTACAAATTGTCACTTTGCGAAGCTGTCAGCAAAATGATATTCACTGGAAGTGAAAGTGAAACTTTTATCTCTCTCTCTCTCTCTCTCTCTCTCTCTCTCTCTCTCAGTTTTGTGGTCCATCGAGAGTTTTTTGAGAGCCGTTAAATGATTTATAAGTCGCACGCGGGGTAGGTCGCCAAGTTTAACGACGGAGACCTGTATTTTCCAACCGGCAATAATATCTTTCCTGATGGTGATTTGAACTGCAGGCACCTTCTTCGAGAAGCTGTCTGGGAGGCAGGAGGCAGGCAGACAAAGTCAACATCGGGCAGGCCTGCGGGCTAAAAAAAAAGTAGGCAGACCATCCAGGAATGAAGTCCCAGCTCTCTTAAAAACTCTAATTCACGGAGATGCAAAGGTTCAGTTTGTTGGAGGATTCCATTTTGTCAGGATCCAGCAGAGATTGGCTGACCTGTCCCAAAACGACTTGGCCTATTTGTTTTAATCGCTGCTGAAGAGGAAGGATGAAGGGGGAAGTAATTTTTTACGAGTTTGCTAGTTTATTCTGATACTGTCATAGAAACAAATGTTTTAAAGCTTTTGGTTAAAACGCCGTAGTCATCCGCAGAAATCAGCATGCATACAGAGGAGGGCACGCACGAACACATAAGTACATTATATATATATATATATATATATATATATATATATATATATATATATATATATATATAAACGAATCACGTGTCAACGTATTAGAATCACACGCACGCACACACACGCGCGCACACACACACAGCACACACACATTATATATATATATATATATATATATATATATATATATATATATATATATATATATGTGTGTGTGTGTGTGTGTGTGTATATATATATATATATATATATAGAGAGAGAGAGAGAGAGAGAGAGAGAGAGAGAGTTGTGTTTGTTTGCGTTAGTAGGTATTCATGTAAGTGCGTGAGCGCGTACTCACAATTTATGTAAAACATTTCCCTGTTATATCGGTATATTGCTCTTTGCAACAATGCACATTGAGTTAAAATTCCAACGTTATAAATCGAAGCCAGCTGTGCAA
>NC_061108.1:116460399-116505399 GCF_015104395.2 Macrobrachium nipponense
GTCCCGGGGGCAGTTGTCCTAGAACCAGTGTGGGGTTCTGGGTTGCATCCTGCCTCCTTAGGAGTCCATCACTTTTCTTACTATGTACGCCGTTTCTAGGATCACACTCTCCTGCATGAGTCCTGGAGCTACCTCAGCGTCTAGTTTTTCTAGATTCCTTTTCAGAGATCTTGGGATAGTGCCTAGTGCTCCTATGATTATGGGTACGATTTCCACTGGCATATCCCATATCCTTCTTATTTCTATTTTCAGATCTTGATACTTAGCCATTTTTTCCCTCTCTTTCTCTTCAACTCTGGTGCCCCACGGTATTGCGACATCAGTGAGTGATACTTTCTTCTTGACTTTGTCAATCAACGTCACGTCTGGTCTATTTGCACGTATCACCCTAGCCGTTTTGATACCATAGTCCCAGGGGATCTTTGCGTGATCGTTTTCTATCACTCCCTCAGGTTGGTGCTCGTACCAATTATTACTGCAAGGTAGCTGATGTTTCTTGCACAGGCTCCAGTGGAGGGCTTTTGCCACTGCATCATGCCTCTTTTTGTACTGGTTCTGTGCAACTGCCTGGCATTCGCTTGCTATGTGGTTTATGGTTTCATTTTTCGTATTGCACTTCCTAAATATGGGAGAGATGTTACTTCCGTCTATCGTTCTTTGAACATATCTGGTTATTATTATTATTATTATTATTATTATTATTATTATTATTATTATTATTATTATTATTATTATTATCTGTAATTCATTATGCCGTTAGTTTGTATGTGTGACTCAAATTTAGCGAATCAACATGATTGAAAATCTCTTATACATTATGGGGAGAGATAAGGACCATTTTATGAAAACATTGCTGGTGTATGAGAGAAGTGAGATGGTAAAGTATGTACGCGAACTACGCCTAGATAAGAAAAAATGACAGTAAGAATCGAAATCAAAACGAGCCAACTAAATAATCGTTGACTTGTATAGGAAATGGACCATCCTGATCGAAAACACGTATACGAACATCATTCACAATAGTTACAATATTTTCTGCAGGATGGAGTACTTACAATCAAACTCCATACGTAGACATACAGGAGGAAGAATGAACTGACATGTTTGGTTTTGTTTGGTTTAAAATGTAGAACTGTTTCTTTTTTTTTTTTTTTTTTTCAAGATTGAATAAAGAGAGAAGTGAATCTTTGATATATAAAAACCGTAAGAAGAGGGAAAAGTAAGCTAGTTAGGAACACTGCTTCTAGCTAAGACGAAAAATGATATATACCCCGCAGGCGACTGAGATGCCTTAGTGCTATAGTTATTATTAGTAGTATTAACGGCAGTAATACGTTAAAGGCTGATTTTGAATTCAGAATATTTTTTAAAACCCGTGAAATGACTGACGACTGACTTTGCAGCCCATCAGCGAAAATTGCGAATATTTACAACTTTTATTAGAGTATGTTGTCTGTGAAATGACTAAAGATACTCTCTCGGGTTTAAAGAAAATGATTCAAGAGACTACATCATCCTAAGCTCAATTCTCATTCTCATATAGCTTGTGGACCTAATTTTGGCTCATTGTTGCTGGTACCGGAATATTAAGATTTGTTGCAAATATTAATGTTACTTAGTATTGAACAAGACAAGTACATATATTTTCAGGCTCCTGGGCTATAAAAAGAGAACAATCATTAAACTTTAGTAGATATATAACATATACTAATTTTTCAGATTTGCTATTTAACTGAATTCCTTGTTTTCATCAATATAATAATAATAATAAATAATAATAATAATAATAATATAGATAATAATAATAAATATATAATAATATATACTAATATAATAATAATAATAATAATAATAATAATATAATAATATAAAGGTGTCAGAGAGTGAACACGTAGGTATTATTGTCTTTCTGGCAGTGCACAGGAATTAATCCTTCTGATCATGGAAACATCAGAGCATGGCACCTGTATGCAAAATTGAGCGGGTATTACAGATGCAATCCGCTCTGCCTTGTTGGACATCTCGGACTGTTTATCTTTTGCATAACTAATGCTCTAATCTATCCAAATTGCATGCATAGTTGCTGCAGATAGCCAGATTTCCTGCTTGATCTGAGAGAGAGAGAGAAGAGAGACGAGAGGAGAGAGAGAGAGAGAGGAGAAGAGGGGGGGGGGACACAAGAGGGGCTTCACCAGTTCTATCTTCGCTCAACATCTGGTTACATTAACCTCTGTGGAAAGGTCAAACGGGCATAAAACTGTCGGTGATTATTTGCATATCAAGTCTTACGGGTATTTGTTTTACTAGATAAGCTTGCCATATATTCCATCAATGCATACAGTTTGTTTTGCCTGGACTCCCGTTGCATAAATAGACCATTCTGTACATAAAGTTACGACTCCCTCTCTCTCTCATTTCATATATTTAGCCAAGTTCCATGAGGATTTCACCAAAAAGATTGTTTTCCTTTGTTATTTACGTACTGTGCCCATGCACAGCTATGGTATTAGTATTTTGAAGACATTATGTGAATGGACGAGATAAAAATAATCCTGAAGTGAATTTATTATTTCTTTTATTTTTAAATCTCTACCAGAAGTTATTAATTTTGCAGACGCAGATCTCAAGAGTTAGAACCATTTTGCAGGATGATAGCCATAGTAACAATGCGAGAAAGTTGCTTCTTACCAAAGATAATTCTCAGATTTAAAACCCAGAATTGAAGTAAAATTCTAAATTCTTTTCTCATGTCTCACTGTAACTCTGTCTCATGAGTAGTGTATAATATATATATATATATATATATATATATATATGATATATGTATATGGATATATATATATATATATAATATATATATATATATATATATAGTGTATATATACACATATATAAGCACATGAAACTTTTGTCTGATTTCTCCTAGAGTAACAAGAGTATATTGCGTAGTTTCTTTCGGCAGAAATGTTTACTTCTCCATCTCTGTAAGGAAAACGTTTGTTTATGAATTTTATTTCACCCGATGTTTTCTCTCACTGCGTTCTCGTGCTGAGGGGAAAAGCTAACAGCCGTGTTTGGTTAACACCTGGAAGAATTGTTTGACGCTTTCTGGTTGTTTTGTGATGGTTTAGGACCAAACGGTACTGTGTAAACAAGTAAACAGGTGTTTGCACTGAGCCAATCCTGAAGGAATTTCTTTCGGTTCAATATTGGCAAGGTCGGCAGAAGCTACAATATGCAGTGGTATTTCATTCTTGTACGTATATTCTTTCCGTCCATATCCGAATTGTTTGTATTAATGTGCGTATTTTGGGAAAGTTAGGAAAACTGTGTTAATATTTCTCACTTACTGTGTCTATTATCTGTTTTCAAAATGAAAATTTCTTTTACACAGTTTTTAAAAGATGTACAGGTTTTGTATTTTTGTTTGTTTTAGTTTACGAAAGTTTTTTGGGGGCGTTTTATTCTGTTGAAGTTTTTTTCAAACAAATGTAAGCACAACTACTTCTACTTATTATTACACAGAATTTGTTGTCTGAACATCTTTTGCGCATTGTGTAAATTTTGAAGTTGCTGCGTTTCCATGCATATATATAACATGTTAGTTAAAAACATGTTACATTTGGCACCGCCGTCATTGGTTCAGCAAAATTCACGCTCCCAAATATACCGGCTAATTAATGACACTCTTTACACCTTTTGTTTTATATATATATATATATATATATATAATATATATATATATATATATATATATATATATATAATAACGGGGCCACCGCCTCCATTATTCATTTTGGTAGCGAAAGCCATAGCGGCAGGCAAACTGGTTTGGTAACACTTACTCTCTCTCTTCTCTCTATCTCTCTCTCTCTCGTCTCTCTCTCTCTCTCTCCTCTCTCTTCTCATCTAAATATCAATATATATATATATATAATATATTATATATATATATATATATATATATACTATATATAATATATACCTCCCCTCCATTTAATTAGGTCATCAAATCAGAGTCGGAACTACAAAAATATACATTTACTTAAAAGCAAAGTATTAATTGAATAACTCAGATTTTTACAGGATGATTAAATGGAATGATAACTCAAGGTTCAGATAACTCAGATAACCCCCGGTAATTAACAGTCTATTCAGTCATTAGTCAAAAACCATTTATCTCTTCTCCAAAATATAGTTCTCCCTACCAGAACCACCTGTTCCCTCCACTAGAACCGCCTGTTAGGAGACAGAACATTCTGATAAGCATACACAATTGTAAAGACAAAGTCAAAAGATTAAATGAAATAGAACATCTTTATAAAATATGTAATTCCATTTTTGAAATAGGTTAATCCTAATATACACTCAATTTAACATTAACGGGTTGTTTTGTTTATTGCTTAATATTTGAGCGTACAACACTGTGTGTGTGTGCGCGCGCGTGTACACAAACATATATATATATATATACATATATACTATATATGTGTATAGACACATATAAATATATAATGTTGGTATGTGTGCACAATCTCTTGCCAACGAACTTTCACATAAAGTTCCTTTGATGTTGATGTTTTACTGTTTTCTCGCAAAAGATCAGACCTCACTGGACGAAGATGCCCATTTGTCCTCATAATTAGATGTAAAAGGGGTAATTTCCTCTTGATTTAAGATCATTATAATCTCACCATTTAGCCTCCTATTAAGAATTAAAAGAGGGTAATTTGGTCGTAATGCAGCTTCAGATATTTTGAGAAGCCGAGTTATCATCGTAAATTGGCCGAGGGATGTTTTGAAGCAATTTCGTGTCCTTATGGTCTCCATTTAGTTGTAAATTTGCCTGCGTAGTTGTGTGCATTGCGTGAGTTGTAGCCAGGGTAAATATAATTACTGGGCTCCTTCAGTAAGCTGGAATGCTTTGCGACTTTAATATTACAGTGTTCAGCCCAGTGATGGTGAGATATGAATGCTTTGTCGGAATATTTTCCACTTAAAAATACTTATTGTTTTGTTTGATTTCTATAATTAGGCATTGTTCACTTGTGTATTTTTGAAAGGTCATTTTTTTTTGGATAATTCCTTCCTTATTACACGTATTATTTTCTTTTAGACATTGCTGTTTATTAAAATCGTGTCCCATAAAGATAGTATAGCAATGTCCCCTTATATAAAAGTAACAGTTAAATCTGGGATGTTGTCACGACTCCTTAAGTCAACAGAACCTTCAGCAAGCAAATGAAATGCTTTGGGTACGAGATGTGTGAATGAAAAACAGAAGGTGGAGAGGCAGGCGTGCAGGCACGAAGTCTGCTTATAGAATGAAGAAGAACCCCTGGAGAAAAAGCAAGAGAGAAAGAGAGAAAAAAATGGGTCGAAGAAGGCACCACCTCCGCGCTATCAAATTGAGAAATGCGTCCGTCAAGTGTGGCAGATAAAAGGTTGGAAATGGCAGCCTTGTAACGTTTAGTTTTAATTAGTTCGTCATTTGGCTTTGATAAGGTTAATGAGGTTAAGCAAACAAGCATGTCGAGTGCCATCATCTACGCGATGAGTGATTTTTGTCTCCTTTTTCTCTCTATCCCTACAGTTGGTAAAAGCAGTTGGGTCGTGTTGTACTGGTGTTCTCTCTCTCTCTCTCTCTCTCTCTCTCTCTCTCTCTCTCTCTCTCTCTCTCTCTCTGTGTTTTTGTTGCTTTTGTAGTTGCTGTCGTTCTTTACAGTGTTGGTATTTCTCTTGTGACGGAGTGCAAGGAGAAATTGTTTTTGTAGAATGAAAAAAAACATTTACTGGAGGTATGTGATCTTTTTGGCAGTAAACCCAAAGACTAACATTAGGATATATATATATATATATATATATATATATATATATATATATATATATATGTATATATATATATATATATATATATATATATATGTATGTATGTATTATATATATATATATATATATATATATATATATATATATATATATATATATATATATATATATATATAGATCGAGCCACAAATGTCCTTCAAAATCTAATTCGCTGTACATCGGAATTAATGTATTTCCATATATGTTAACCGAAGGGGAATTTTTTAGTCGATAAGAAGTTTGCCTGCTCACTGCCGCGAACCATCAACCCAACAAATTCAAGATGCACAGTGAAGCCTTAAACCACACCGCCACCTAAAGAGGCTGTGTTTATGCCGCCTCTCAACTATACAAATACCTGTCGCTCTGATATCACATTACCGTGATTCATATACACACATCGAGCTACAAATGTCCTTTAATATCTAATTCGCTTTACCACGGAGAGGCGGCATAAACTTATATCCTCTTGCAGTGGCGGTGTGGGTTAAGGCTTCACTGTACGTCTTGAATTTGTTGGTTCGATGGTTCGCGCCCGTGAGCCGACAAATTTCTTATCGACTAAAAAATTCTCCTTCGGTTAACAAATATGAAAATATATTAATTCCGAGGTAGAGTGAATTAGATATCAAAGGACATTTGTAGCTCGATGTATGCATATGAACCACGGTATTGTGATACGACTGTGTATATATATATATATATATATATATATATATATATATATATATATATATATATATATATATATATCTATTCGCCTCCCCCCCTTAGATCTTTTGGTTCCCGAGGGTGGTTAACTTTCCGGTTAATATTTAATGGATCTCTTTGGATACAAGCATTAGCACTGTGACCTTTATCTCCAGGTTCGCAAGCTTCCAAAATCAGATAAGTATCTGGTATGTAATTTTCAACAGAAACTCAAAACTTTTTCTTCCAGGAAACGGCTTAGATTCCCTTTGCTAGCAGTGTTGATAACCGTAGAACCATAGCACACACACACACACACGTCAGCATATAAGCAAGAGATACTCTTAACATAATTTGATTCATGAAAGTTTGGGCCGATGAGCGATCGATCGAAAAATTTTCAACTAGTTGTTTTTTACGTCTTACATTGTCCTCTTGAACCTTGGGGTAACTGATATCCTGTTTTATGGCCAAAAGGATTTTTGCTCCCGGGGGATCCTAGAAGTCCATTAGGACTGTTGAGGGGTTCTTGTTCCACCACCCCCCGCCCCACACCTCCCACTCCATTCTGACCCCTCCTTCTCTGCCTTTCATGCCAATATCCTTTTTCCAGCCTGAAGGACACAATATTTTTCTCCCCGTCTTCATAATACATCATCTCTTGAGAGACGATTTTTAAATTCGGTTTTCATGTAATATCTTGGAAAGATACTTAAGAAATACATTATTAATACGTTAATCATTATTAAAAATAACAATGGAAAAATTTTTCCCTCTTTTCATCATGATTTTATTTAATTTTTAGTTTTTGTGGGATATTTGAAGGTAAAATCGTAAAAAATCAGTTACTGTCATTTCCCCTCAACGCAGTGATGGCATTTGCTTGTCAAGAATATTTTTCCACGATGACGTTTTCTAAACCCTTCATTATGCCGTGACATAACTCTTTTTCCTTTCCTTTGCCTCTTTCATCGAGTAATTTTTCATAGTATCCAATTTCACAAGGGCTTTTCCTATGCTTGACAACCTCCAGTTTTCATAGAGCCCAATATATCCTGGTTCATAATTTTTCAGCTTGACACTTTCCCCAAAATTATCTGGCAAAAATCCCATATCAGTTTCGGAAAAAAGATTAAATTTCGAATACATCATTGTGTCCTTCCGGAAGTTAACTATTTTACAATAAACGGTTGCCAGGGACTGGATGTTTTTATGGTCCATAAACTTTTGATTATTCAGGACGTCTTTCTTAAAAATTTTCCAAGGTTATAAAGATGAAACTCGGAATGATATTAAAAGGGGAGGTGGCTGGTTGTATATAAAAGTTGGTCTGGGATATAGGTGTGTTGTATATCTATGATTAATTGTATATATCATATTTATGAATGGAAGTGAGTGAGAAGACCTGAGATAGGAAATTACAAGTCGGTGATAAGTTGTGAATGAAGTCTGGGAAGGTTTTTATTTGCAGATTCTAGGATACCCACTTGCGAAGGTAAATACAAAATGGCAGTGGTTAATGAAAGAATTCGAATTTATTTGTAAGTTGAACGTTGAGAATGAATGAGGGAGAGTAAGTTATGAAGGTAAATGGAAACACGAATAACTGAGAAGTGAATGTCAATATGGATGTAGGAAGAATCGAAGTGGTTGATTTGTATACTTTTTGGGGTAAATATATTGGATAAGAGTAGAATGACAGAAACGGCAAGTCACAAAATGGACTAAGCAAGCAGGTAGCGTTGCGTATTCAAAAGTGCGGGAAGACACTTGAAGTGTCTCAGAAAATTAAAGTGGAATTTTCATATGAAGGGATTGTTGAATCAACTCTCCTTTAAGAAAGAGGTTGACGTTGCTGAAATGATGCTTAAGTAGTGTATATGGAGTGTGAGAAGCATTAAAAGGGTGAGAAATAGGGGTTAGGCAAAAGAGATGGTAATAATGAAAATATGTCAGAGGATGGGTCGTTATATTTAGATGATTTAGACATGTGGGGAAAAATGGAAGACGGAAGGTTTGCCAAAAGAATATATAATTCATAAGTGTCAGGTGCAAGGAAGAGACAAAGACCTTGAAAGTGCAGGATAGAGGGATATGAAACAGAGGGCCCTAATAACGAACACAAACTAGTGTGTCCCAGATGTAAGTGAATAGCAGTGGGTGTAGGAGTGTTTTACGGGCTGCTGCCAAACCTTCCGTTAGATGAACAGTTTAAGCACATGTAGTAGTGAATTATGTTCGGTTATACATATTCTTAGCATGTCCTTCGGTAGTATATTAAATGATAAATATGATCATTCCAATATTTATCAGGAACAAAGGAATTGACGAACATTCTCGAAATTTGAGGTTGACACACATTGCTAATGGAACGAGTTCTACCCAGATCACGGATATGATAGCTGTGATTAAGAGATTTGAAATATGTAAGAAACAGAGAGAGAGAGAGAGAGAGAGAGAGAGAGAGAGATCAAACATTTGAGTGAGTGGGCTAGAACGAATATGAATTTAATCTTATCAAAAAACTGAGCACATGCATGGGACGGCTCTTTTCCACTCAACCTCGCAAGGTAGGAGGACTCCTCAGGTTAAGAAGGGCACGAGAAATCGGCCCTTAAGGTTCACCTCCTACTTCAAAACTAGAGCAAAGTCTACTAAATAACGAAAGCAGTGGATCACAGTCAAACCCTAGAGCCACCGACATTAGCGAATGAGAAGATCCGAAGGGGTCTGATTCGTGTGGCATTATATTTTTATTAATTATGTTTTGGGGGATCACCCGTGTGCAGCTGCTCTGACCCAAGGTGCAGCTGGTTCACCGCTAAGCCCGAGAGCCGCCGGAGTGAGTAAATGAGGAATGTATTAGGAGGCAGTAACGGCCGGCGTAATGGGATTTCCTAATGCTAATTTGGTCGTCATCGCTAATGAATCCTGTGGGCAGTTGCTATTATTGGTCTTGAATAAAGCTTAAAGATGAGTGGTTCATTGGACAGCTGAAAAGTACCTGGTAATTCAGATCATCAATCTGTATGTTGTTGGTGCGGATTACATTGAACGGCTGAACTGACGCATTACTTGCAACAATGGTCATCCCATGGAATTACCGATTTTATTATAGGAGACTATTTTCCTTATGGACTCATGCGATCATTAATATGTTTCGTTGCAGTAATAAAAGGTAAATTATTAAAATAGTTGTGATAATTATCAGAAATAGGAACTGACTTTTGTACAGATTACTCATACTCAAGTGATAAGGAAACCGGAAACATATAGGAAGGAGAGAGAGAGAGAGAGAAGGAGAGAGAGAGACGAGAGAGAGAGAGAGAGAGAGAGAGAGAGAGAGAGAGAGAGAGAGGTGGGGTAGGGGGACGGGTTCAATACCAACAGTAAAGCGATGCACATATTCAGTAATGAAATCGAAGGACTGAAATGAACTAAATCCGTTATTACTGAACGCGGAACCTCGTAATGTTCAGCCTTTTTTTTTTTTTCTCAGGTGGTATACGGCAGTGAAAGCCGCTTTAATCATAAGAGATTTAGGCTATTAATAGTTTGCGAGTTGCTGTTAGTGACATTCAGAAGATATAATTTTTAATTCAAAAGCGAACGAATGACTGCGAAAAATTGAAGTCCCGGAAACATAAGAGCGAAGGAAAAAAGAAGTGCTAATAGAACTGCCCTTAAATGCTAGATCTTAAGAGTGTTGTGAAATAGAATGCCGAAGATATTTGGACTCTACATCAAAAAAAGACCCGGAATAATTACTCAAACAGCTACTGCAACATCAATCCAATGGTGAATCATCCCACCCCACCCCACCCGGCTACCCCTTCACTATCCTCCACCGCCACCACCTTGGATCCCTTTATTGCGAAATGGAATTGTGTATGGGCAAAAAATGGGTTTTAATGTGTTGGGAGATTTCGGAGCATCTTCCATCAAGTTCTCGAGACTTTTGCTTCGGAGATGCCACATTGGTAAGATTCGAATCCAGAAAAACCGGGGGATTTGAAGATCAAATTTTTTTTCCTGGGTCGATTTCGTTGCCTTCGCCCAGAGCAGTGAAATTTCAGATTGGCAGTGCCTGCCGGAGTTCATTTCAGTCTAGAATGGAAAGAAGTGTAGGATAAGTGAGACTGCAATTTTCAATTTTCAATGCTTGACTCACCCATCCACGCCTGTATTTGTAGATCGTCATTGTGCATACATACAAATACATATTTACGGGGTTAGAATAGACTACTAAGAGACCCTTATACTAAGTCTGGCAAGTTTCATTACTGACTTATCAAAATTGTAATTTTTATCTGAATATGGGACTGGCGTGGTAGGACGATCTCTTACAGAGTTTTCATATTCAGCATGTTCATTGACTATCGGAAATAGTTTATCCGTTGAACAAATTCAGCTGTTTAGCAAATGTTATTTCCACCTACCAGTATTATTAGATGAATATGATTTAGCCCTATATCAGTACTCAATTTTGTGTAATTTAGGTCTGTATCGTAAACAAGCATGGATGGCACGGTGACCATGCTATTGCGATATGTGGCCAAGCATAGTTATATGTGTACCAAGCAAGCAGATTGGTACGAGTCTTTGTTCTTCTTCTTGGGATCATATTATGCGTATACACATACATGCATACATACATACAGGGATAGAATAGACAATGAAGAAGATGCATGGATACAGTCTCTGTTATGAATCAGTTATGTGGCAGTCATGGACCTCGCAAGAGCAAGAAGGAATTGTAGAGTTAATATTCCTATATGAGAAGACAAGATAAATGGTGAAAATGAATTGAGACACAAGAGTTGAAACAGGAAAAATGAACCGATGGCGTTTTCATGCGGCTTGAGAAGAAAGGAACGAGGCAGATGTGTTTACGCAGATGAAAGGGTATTAGTATTGTGTGATGGTCTAGTTACGTTGCTGTGATAGAGAGATGATATGGTGAAAAGAAAATATGTAATTCGAAATTATATTAAGAGGAAGGAAGAGAGGAAGACCTTAAATGTATATGGGCGTTAGTTCATAATTCATAAAGCAAAGTGTGGATATGGCAGTGATTAATGTCTTGTCGTTTCTCAGGAGCCAAACCTAGGTAGGGAAAGTAGCATCATGTTGAAACACTTTCCAGATATATGTAGACACAAAAATAGATTCTCAATACATCATTTATAAACATTGATACGGATTAACTGAGGTCACAGAGAATTTCCAGACATGTTGTGATTACGGAAAGTTTGAATGCAAAATGGATGTGCAGATAGACATTCGAAGAATGAAAACCGAATACTGTATTTGAAAAAGAATCTTCCATGACAGAAAGTATTACTATTCAAAATGGCTTCCATCGGACGCTTTTGTCGATGCTTATTTTTACAGCAAAAGTTTTCGAAACCATGATTGGATGCGTCCGGCACAAGAATTCTTTTTACAAAAATACTCCTTCCATCGGGTGATGAATTAGATACCTGTAGGTCAGTTGATATATCTTTGTATATACATTCGCAAACGTGCACACGCATACATACATATATGAATATATGTATATATATGTACACAAACACACACACACACACACATATATATATATATATATATATATATATATATATATATACATCTATATATATATTATATATATATATATATATATATATATATATTTATATATATATATATATATATATATATATATATTCACACATACACACACACATATATATATTTATATAATATATAAATTGTATTTATTGTGTGTGTACCTACTTACATACGTAGTTAACACATTTTTCGCGAAACAGTATCGTTTGAAATTATAAGAGTCATTTCAGCATTAATTGCTTAGTGATTGTTTTTCTATTGATTTTCTTCACTCAGTTGTTAATGAATAAAAATGCTTGTGTATGCCCGCATATTGTATACCAGTGATATCTCCATGATCATTCTTTTATAATGGCGCTCAGCTTAGCCAATTCCTGTACGATGGCTGCTACTGATCTCTGTCAATTAACAACTTAAATTTTGTTGGATAACGGCAGGGACCTCCGTTCTGATCTCTTCTGATTATGCTGGGTTTCTTGTCGGTCTTACGCTCTGTGTTGATCATGTGTTCCTTCTCACTGCTCAAGCACGTGATATTACCCGTGGTTAAAGAGAGACAGTTTAGTATTCAACAAACAATCAGTATAGAGAAAGAATGTAATAAAAATCTTGTTAGTTCTCAGTTGTATGGATATAATACAAGTGAGCATGAATTCATGTCTGTTTATTTCGTTTTGATATAATCTTTATCCCCTAAAATAGATTTTTGCAAAGGGCCTATTATCCCAAGATATGATAACCAATGAGAAATATTCCCTTTGGTTAGGTAAATAGTTCTTTTCTTCCAGACACTGTAACAACGTGAACATACTGCAAAGCATCGACTCCTTGACCTTTGACCTTTAGTTGTGGTTTGGGTCATCAAGGCTTCCAAGTCCTTCTTGAGAGTGTATCTTCAATCATCACTGCCTTTTGTGATTTTGCTGTCTTCATTAGAGGGCTGTAGTTCATCTTTTAAACATATATTTGTTCAAAGTTCTTGGGGTTCTCTTTCTTTGTTTACCGTCGTGATGACAGACAATCTTACCTGTTTTAGCTCTGTAGGTCGTTAGTGTACTATAGTTGTTAAGAATATTTTCTCCCTATTAAGTATCTGTTAGGTTATATTTTTCTGTGATATCGGCACTTTTATTGAGTAATTAAACTAATATCGCAAATCGTCGTAATTATTGTCAAGAATTGATTCCTTGAATTTATAAGTAAGTCTGCCGCAGTTTCGTGGGAAGTCACTCGGCATTTCTGTCGCTCCTGGACACGGTCTGTGTTGTGTATAAAGTTGGCAAGTGTTGCAAGTCGAAGTTCCCTGTTGAAACCTGACGCCTTGACAATTATGATTGTTATTCGGCGTCTGTTATCTTTTTTTCGTTTCCTTGTTTGACTTCGCTGGTCGTCGTTGATATCCAGGAAGTTCCCCCTCGAACGAAAAGTGCTTTTCTGTGTAGCCTTTGTTTACGTAAAAGGACCCCCACCCCCTCTTTATAAAAGGAGACCACCGACCTCCCATAGGAGCTGTCCTATCCTTCTGCACCAACTGAAGGGTGGAGGCCATTGTACATTATCTCTCCTCATTTGAAGCCCTACCTTTTCATCCGGCTTTTTTTTTTTAGTATATGTTGTAAGTACGGAGTTTCATTGCTTTCATAGTTAGTATTTTCATTCTTAGTTGTTGGTTTTGGCACATGAAATGCATCCACTTTTCAGCCATGTAAAGTGCGAATGTGGCAGTAATTAATGTCATGTCATATCTTGGAAGCCATCCCTGTTAAGGAAGACAGCTTAATGCTGGAAAAATTATACATTCAGCTTTGTTTGTTTGTTTGTTTGTTTTTTACTGAATTTACTTTTAATTGTTTATAACTTTATACTCTAGGAGTCACTTCCCTTTGTTTCTTCCAAACGTGTTATATTTATTGGAAAGTTGCTTAGTTAGTTATATTTTTTATTGTTATTCCACTGGGACGTGTCCATACTATAGAATAGTTTAATTACAATTATATTTTGTTAGTAACGATTTCTTAAACCCGGTTTATGTTGTTCAGAGGTTGAAAACAAAGGCCTGTCCCTCATTGTAATCCTCTGTTGCGGTATACAATAATGATTCACCTCTTTGGATACGGAAATTACTTAGTTATGCTTCATTCTTTGTGTGCGTTTCTGTTTTCTATTTCCCCATAGCATTCGGTCAAAGATACGGGGATTCTTGTCTTTGTCTTCTCATTTCTGAATTCGTAACCAATAACAATAAAGATGCAATCTAATAAGGCCAGTATAATGCAGAACCACTTTGCTCCTGTACACAAAAGAATTAATAGCAAATTGTCTTTAAAAATATCTGTATTATACGAGTTATATATGTTTTTTCTTTAATGTTAATTGGAAATTCATGAGTATAGCTTTCTTTGTTTTAACTTTTTACCATCGACTATAATTTTTAATTATACTCTTCAAAAGTCATTTGGTATGAATACCTAAATGTAATTATTGTTTCTTTATGAATTGTTGAATAACTTTGGAGTAATTATTATCATTATTATTATTCAAATCGCGCATGCATTCACAAGAAATATGTCAATAAGTGCTTTGATACACCGGAGAAGATTCCACAGATATTGATTCAAATTACAAATACCGGAATTCGACAGTGATCTGTAAAGTCGGAATCGATATCAAATTATAACCCACTTGTTGGCCGATTCGGTAAAGACGTCACTGAAGTCCAGATTTCTCCTCTGTGCGCTGGTTCGAATCCACGAGAGGACGAAATTATTATCGACTAAAAAACCACCCCTCGGTTAACATACTATATGAAAATATATTAATTCCGAGGTAGACCGAATTGGATATTAAAGGACATTTGGCGATTAATCCATGTATATGAATCACGGTGATGTGATAAAAATTCATATATATATATAATATATATATTATATATATAGATATTATATATATATATATATATATATATTAATCTGGTGGTTTTAACTTTGAGAAGCTGAAGTTTGTTAAAGAATTTGAAAGAATAAAAAATCTAGATTAGAGATGTGAGGGGGAGAAGGGCGGATTGAGTGTCCTTTGACGAAGTATTGGGCGATTACGGGTGATAGGAAATGAAACATAACATGGAAAATAAATAGTTACATGATGAAGGAAATGCTGAAATGGAAACAGATGTTTGCTTGAGGAAATAAACAAATATATAGAACAACTGAAATTACGAAATCCAAGCCGTGGAAATCAGGGGATTTAATTGAAAGACTTGGAGAGAGAGAGAGAGGAAAAACAGAACCAAACCGAAGATCCAAACAGCAGGAAGGAGGAGGAAGAATTCGCAGCGAAAGAAAAAGTGAGGAGAGGGAAGGGAGGGCGGAGAGGCGACGGGAGGAGTTGAGGCACAGAGCGAGGTAGTGAGAGGGAGATAGAACGAGAGCGGGCGAAAGACTGTAAATCCCATCAAAAACCTCCTACTAACTCCTACCAACTCCTACCTCCCCCTACCACTGTAATCCCCAGTCCCTACCCTGCATCCCTCCGTCCTCTCCCTCGTAACTTCATTGCCTTTTGGGAGCTCCGTATGACTTGTTATGGACGCTCATGCTCACTCACAGACGATTAAACAAAGCGTGAATTTGTCCGTCCTGATAAGCTCGGTCGTTCCGGTCACAAAACGCGCGCTCTTTTTTTTTACAGCCGGGGTCGCGAAGGTCAAGTTGTGTCACATTTGTGCGTGGGCGTCCCGGCCTGTCCTATTTGTTGCGTTGGAGTAAATCACCGCGATCACTATGCAAGTTAATGATGGAACACACACACGCACACGCACCAGCACACACACACACACACACACACATACATATATATATATATATATATATAATATATATATATATATATATATATACATATATATGTATATATATAATTTTTTTTGCCTACTTCTATTTGTTTTAGAATGTTACCGAAAGCTTGGTGAAGGCCTATTGAAGTTTTACATTCTTCTTGCAGAATTAGTATACCCTGCCCGGCAACCCGGCGTGCCCTTACTCGTTAGTATGTCTGTTTTGTTTTGCATACCAGAGGGTGCACAGGAGGACGTGTTATGTGTTTCTTTTGCAATGTCGCTATTAACGGAAATGTATTAGCTAAAAGCACATAGTTAAGACATATGTCATTTTTGATGAGCCATGTCTTATTTACTCCATATGCTCTCGGGCCTCATTGTAATACACAGATACGCACATCAGACCCTTGATTCTTTCAAGCTTGATATTGAGTATTTTGATAAAAATTATTTTTTAACTCTTTCATACGGGGCTATTTTGACTGCTGTGTCTTCCTCGCGTTTTCCTTCCTAAGTTTATCCCTCTGCCTTTTTTGGGGTGAAGTAGCAGAACAAAATGACGTTCATAGATAATCTCTCCCGATTATAACTTCGTCTAGAATCAATTGAAAGTTTTTGCGTGCATTTTAAATTGTCTTATTGATGTCGAATGGAAAATGTGATGTACACCAAAGATTCTATAGAAATATGTTAAAGTATATGAAGTCCCTTACATAAAAGACAGAAACTGACGTCTCATGAAAATTTTTTAGAATTATAAGATAATTTATCAGCAAGTCACAGTAATAGTAACAGAAAAAGTACTAAAACTACATCTCAAAATGTGAAATATTTCAGGTGTAACATGCAACGTAGTTTTTAAGGTAAATAACATGCGGATTTGTAAATTAAATAAGACGCGTAGTTGAAGTGCAAGGTAAGAATTTCAGCAAAAACTCAAGATGCAAATAAGAACAAACAAACAAACGAAAAATGTAAAATGATAACGCAGTGAAACACGCAACGTAATCGTCAAATTACCGCTCATATAAAAATGCAGAAGAAATCGCTTTGGTGTTCTCAAAACAAGTAATAAATTTAAGAACAAAGAAAAGGGAAAAATGTTAAACCAAAAAGAAAAATATAGGGATAAAATCAAAGAATAAAATCCGTGGAAAGGACACTTAAGGCAGATCCTCCAAAGCGACCACAGATGCCGGCAAACAATGTAGATAGAATATCACGCCTCTTGTTTTCGCATCTTCTAACGCAAACATTATGATAAACACGCACTTAGAACAGGCATAAATAAAACGTGATTTTGTACCAGAGTGCCTTTCGTCAGCGTTGTCCTTAAACGACGGAGTTTTACTTCTTGTTTTTGTAAAGTTTACAAGTCTGGGGTTTGGGATGATCATATCATAATTTTTTTCCTCTTTGGGGGAAATGAAATGCATCATTATGATAGAGATCTGCTTTTAAATGGACCGTATTTATAGGTAAATGTGGTTGCTTTCATTCGAATTAAGAACCACAGATTATACGGTAAAATCGCCTACCTTACTCATACAGTTTCGATGCAGGAATTATTCAATAGGTTTCTTTTTCTGCTCTGTTTTCGGAGGGAAAATGAATCATTGATTCTCTGAATAATTTCTGGCCTGTACTTCAGGGTTCCTTTGTGACCTTCCAAGAAATTATTTTCCTGAAGCAATGTCGTTAAGAACTGAAAGCGGTGGAGGAAATGCCGGTAACAGATTTCGTAATTTCAGTTTATATTATAATTACAACTCATTACACAAATAGTGAATGAAATTACGCACTCATCTCCCTGCTCTGGAATGTCTGGGAAAACAAAGCTTCCTGTTGAAGACCGGAGTAATATTGCGGATTCTGTGAAAGGAAGAGACCACGAATTCAGTTATATTTCAAAGTAGGTTTCATTGATTAAGTTGGTGTCTATATTTGCAATCTCTCTCTCTCTCTCTCTCTCTCTCTCTCTCTCTCTCTCTCTCTCTGTATATATATATATATATATATATATATATATATATATATATATATATATATATATATATGTGTGTGTGTGTGTGTGTGTGTGTGTGTGCGTGCGTGTGTGTGTGTGTGTGTGTTTTCTGTCTATTTGCATTATGTACGTATTCACACGAATGTGTTTGTATTAATGTAAGGGAGATAGATATATGCTCAGTGTTCTGGCTTAGAATGTCACATCCATAGTAACATCTTTCGGAATATGAAAGCTGTACAAATAGTTATTCGGAGGCGTCAGATCGTTATGGAACCGGTGTACCGCATGAAGGGAGAGACGAAGGTATGCCGGCTGGGCTGAACGAAGGGAGAATGCCGAATGAAGTACAATCGAAGCTAAGATGAAAGTCCTATGGAGTCGTATATTAAGAAGCAGCCATGCGTACGATGGCAGAAAATAAGCTAGAGGACAGACGAAAAGTTTTGTGATGTTTTAAGTAGAAATTTCACGGGGAAGCGTTCTCAAAGGTATTCGGATGCTGGAAGGAAGGGTGGAAGGGCTTTACGTATTCTCTGATACATGGACGCGGAAATTGTGACGCAAGATGTTAAAAGAGCACTGGTACGGAAGTGAAATGAATATGTTGGAAAGGGTGTGTTTTCGAAATTGGAAAATCTGCGGAGTAAGTAATATGTTGTTACGATATTGATACATAGTATACGTTTGATTAATGTTATCAGGTAGGTAGTTCTGTTGCTCTGTAATTAGCATAATAATGCTTGCTAAATGATTAATTCGATATTAACAACGCAGTGAAATCAGTGGTTATGAGTGAATATACTTCAGTTACGAGTCAGATTAGAATAAATACTGGGCTTTTATTTTTAATTGTTTTATTTCTCTTTTTTTATTTATTTTTGTTTTATTTTTGTGAAACAGGTTAAAGAAATTAATGTTCTGAAACTAAGGAAGTGTGTTTTACAAGGAGATACCTAAGCTCGGAATGACGATAATTAGACGTTAAATTTTGAATATCAGTGGAATATTTCCCGCTCCCTTTCTTCCGTTTTGTCGTCCAATCTTTCTCCTATACTAATAAATGCAAAAGTAGGAGTGTCTCCCAGTTTCACCTTCAAGTCCTTATACTTCATCTCATTGATTTCCTCGATCTCTTCATCTTAAACTAACCAACCAATCCAACTCATTTTCATTGTCTTAAGCGCTGAATTTTTAAAATTACCCCAGTGCTTACCTTTATAGCCTAAATTTCCGGATACATTCATTTATTTAAACATGCCATTTACTTAAATTAAGTGTAGAATTTCTTATAAAATTATTAGTCTAAACAAGCCGAATGTTAATATTAGAGAGATGCCGGATCAAATTGGCTGGCATTTTGGTCTAGACTGTCTTTGATACTTATTCCACAATTCAGTCTGGTCCAAAAACCACTCTTATTCAGTCTCAGTTCCTGATCCCAAGTGTACAGTGTGACTCCCCGAAGCAACTTAGCACAGCTCTGCCTCTAAAAGATAATCGACAATACAGCGGAGTATGGGGCACTTCTGGGGAAGAATTCGGTCATTATCGCTGTTCTTATTCAGTTCGAGGAAGGCCCCATTGAATGGCCAAGACGATTATCTTCTTCACTTTCTCGTTAGGAAGACACTATATTCCAAGCTTTTGTTCTTGCTCCGGTGTGTTACATTACGCTAATGGATACATGGCCAGGCATATTAGGTGTGTTGTCTCCATGCTCACATGACTGATATCTGTAATTTTAAATTTTTATATTTAAAATATTCTCCAAGGAATAATCCATGATTTAATTGTTACTTATGACCGAATTAGAATTTAAAAAATCACAGCTTGCTTGCTGTTCCTGTAAGTTGTTGGGTATCAATCAATTTTTTTTTTTATTGAAAAGAGAATGTCGAAAAGAATTTTATGATAGTATATACGTATTTAATAATGCGTTTTGTAGATTTTAGCAGAATGAGATATGCCGTATTGGTTTTGAATTGGTTTGCAATATTTCTTCGAATTCATGGAAGCTACGTAAATAATAGCAGTGGAAGAACTTGAAATAGATTTATAATTTTGTGTTTGTAGTAATGAGCTCTGAAATGAAATTATGAGTGATGAAATATAAAAACAATATTGAGGAAGTTACTGGTCATTATGATGTTAAGATGATAATGAGAAAACCTGGGTATTTAAATTTGTAGGTAATGTTTTAAAAGGAAACGGTGATTAATATAAATGTCTAGTTGAATGTTTGGTAAATACAATAAAAAAGGATCATGAACTACAGAGGGCGGGGCAGAGCAACGGCCATGTGGAAAAGAAAGGAGGAATGCATGCAAGTGGTCAGCCGGTCATCTGGTAAGACTGGTGTGTATCCTCATGAAGTTGGTATTCATTGCATGAAGATTTTTTCCTGCATTCCATTGTAGATGAGACAATTATCGTAGAAGCCAAAGGAAGCATCTTTGTTTTTATCGAGGAGAAACTGTACGTGTTTGTAATATTCTTTTGCATAATATTATTCTTCATTTTGTATGCAAACGCAACCCCCCCCCCCCCCATGCATAAACGCACGCATATACTATTCACGCGTTTAAACAATATTTGCTTATATATATATAATATTATATATATATATAATATATATATATATATATATATATATATATAGGCAAATATTGTTTAACAGCATATTCACTTACATAATCTTTATACATTTGTAAATATATTGTCAGAGGTTTTCCAGTAGCTTAAGCGCGTAAATAGTAACAGAAGCAACAAAGCAAAGGTCATTTTAACAATAAATCCGAGGTTAAGGGAAAGGGACCACCCGTGGGAGGAGGGCGTAGGAGTGGCTAAAGGTTCAAAGCAAACAGCTCGTGAATGACGAAACAGGTCTCGTACACGTCGTGGATTCCCCAGCGTCCTTTCCCTACCCTCTGCTCTTGCGCGTTTGTTTTTGAGTCATCTTAATAATATGCGACGTGCTGCGCGCCTTTGGGGGATTTTAGGGATGAAGAGGTCGAGGAAGGGTGAGAGGACATTTCTCTGTTTTCTTCTCAAAGGAATTTGGGTGTATTTTCAGTGCAGGAGAGAATGGTGACAATGAGGGTCGAGGCGTTGTGGTGACATTATGGAGTCAGTGTGTCGTTACCTTCACCAATGATGTTAGGTTTTTGGGTTTGGCTGTCTGTTACCCTGTCTGTCTCTCTTAGCTGTTTTCAGGATTGCGTGAAAACTAAAGAAAGTTTTTTAGAGTTGCTTTCTTTTATTCATAATTTGGTGAGGATCCAAATGTGGATCTGGAACCTAAATTTTTATAGCTACGTTGATTAAAGTTGCTGATGTGTATTTAGGGAAAACAGCTTTTGGGTGATATATAAAAAAATGCGGAAATGACAGACAATATTTTAATTACCGTTCCAAACGTATTCCTGTATTCTTGGAAAAATACATGTGAATACTGCTGACTCTAAGGGAAATTGAGATACTTGCATTCCTGAGGTTCACTTCTTTGGCTCAGCCGGTTCTAGTTATGTCATGGATTCAATACTACTAATAGAGTTATGATATACGATGTACAGATGAAACTCGCAAAATTTCTTAAATAGCCTCCAGTTTTTGCCGCTTATTCTCGCAAAGCTTATATTCTCTCTCTCTCTCTCTCTCTCTCTCTCTCTCTCTCTCTCTCTCTCTCTCTCTCTCATACACACACACGCAATAAATGTGTGAAATATGCCCACATGCTTTGTATTGAAACGTTTTCAATCTTATTTATCGTATAATTTTACGTAGATGTCGTCAGCTACTTACTATAAGGCTTCTTACTTGAAGTAGTTAAATAAACATGGAGACAACTCATACGGCTCTCTACTTTTTTTACACCACATCACCCACTCTTCTGCCTACAACGTAACTCATGCTTCAGTTTAAATAGGAAATAATTTATGTATATCCCAAGTACACTCAGAGAGAGAGAGAGAGAGAGAGAGAGAGAGGTATTTTTTTGTAGATGAGATGCTTACTAAACCGGCGGAATTCATCACATTTGAAATAGTTCAAAGAAATTTAATAACTATTTTTCAGGCATAAATCAGTTGAACGACTTGGTAAGATGGAACGGGAGATACTCATGATGGTCACATGTAAACAAACAGCTGAAGTATTTCATGTTGTGTTTACCGAATGTTTTAATCTGTGTTAAGCTTTTGCATTAGAGTTTTTGCACTTTAACATCTGCTATGTTTATTCACTACCAGTATTTTTTTCTTCATGCACTTTAGCCTGTAGCATTTCAAGATAATTTTTTGTATTGTAATTTCATATTGTATTCATGTGGAGTTTCCAGTTACTTGACTTTTTCGTATTAAGTTTTCACAGCATTACCTTTTTCTCTGTTCCATACCCATATACACATTTCATTGCTTTCAGGTGACAAATTTCATGGCTTCAAGTTTACATGATTTTCTGTTTATATCTGGTGCTTCACGACAAACAGTACCATTCCCATTTCGTTGTATTAGATTATTTTATCATTTCCTGAAAACTTTGATACAACTTTTGGAAATTTCTGGAGATTTTATTCATGCTCCTATGCTGGTGTTATTTATTTATTTATTTTTTTTTTATCTCAGTACTGTCTTGACTTCCTTTCAGTTCTGTCTGCCATCTCTTAAAGATAGTAGGATATCACCATCTTGTTTATCTTTTAGCATTGATATGGATGAAGAAGATATTCATTCGTTATCTTATTTCCATTATAAATCCCCGTTCCCATTTATCATATCAGATATCGTGTTGCTTAGCTGTAAGTATTCTTTAAACATAAAGAAATTAAAATAGAATTTCATTTCTCATAAACTGGTGTAACAAGATTCCACAGAATGAAATATCTGCATATGAAAAAGAAAAGAGCAGAGCAGAGGTAAAAAATGGAATTTTCATTTCCACAGTAGTTTTACCCCTCCAGTTTTAACGCGAGATCCCAGGTACGATATCCAGGGCGTAATCATTTCTTTCCTACGCGTTACCGTTTCCCAACGCAAACTCCCCACTTGTATTTGGATATCTGGTAGATTCATATCCTCGCACTGAATTTTTCCAGCCGCTTTCATATCTCGTTCCTTCATAAAAAGAAATGACAGTTATTGCTCTCTGGCAGTGGCTGGAGACCCCGTTTATTGTACACATCCGATTTATCCCGGTGATTATTCCCAGCTGGTTTTGCCTTGGTGTTTTCTCTCCGGAGTACTTTGTATGGGTGGTCCCTTTCAGCCCTTCGCTCGGAGGGAAAATCTTCTCATAGTTTGTGAATCGAGAATGATTCGGTTTTTAGGCAGTACAAACTGAAATGTTAATATTTAAATATAAATACCTATAAATATGAACTTAAATACAGTTTAGTACAACATATTAGAATTCTTCTTCATATACTTTAACGTTTATAACGACCCATAGTTTATTTCAACTAAAACTAAAGTTTTTTAATGCTTGAAGGTTCATGGGAATTATATCGTAAGGCGGTGATGCTAAGATGTAGATAGTAGTTTTTCCAAAGAAATTAGAAACTTTTATGACCAAAATGACACCTGAAAACAGCTGTGTTCAATGTGAATATATGTTTTAGAAAAATAGTGCATCATCAGGATTTCTGTTTTTGTCATGTAGTCCAGAATGAGAAAAAAATTGAAATAATTTTTTTAGTTGCAACAAGCCTGTATAACTCATCAAATTCATTATGTACATTATTTCTTCATAGTTTAGTGCTTGCTAAATGTTAAATGTTGAAGAACTAGGTTGAGGGGAAAATGTTCCTTTGTCTCACTCTCATGCCATAAAGTGAAACAACTACTGGTAGAGTAGATCAACCCGCCAGTCTTTCATTTTTTTATTGTGTTTCGAAGAAGTGTATATTAAACATATTGCAGGATATATATATATTATATATATATATATATTATTATATATTAATATATATATATATATATATATATAATATCTATATTATATATAGATATATATATGATATATATATATATATATATATATATATAATAATTATAATATATATTTTAATTATTTATTAATTATTATATATAATAATTTTAGATATATATATATTATATATATATATTATATATATAATTATTATATAATATTTTTTTTATTACTGTATATATATATATATATATATATATATATATATATATATATATAATATATATATAATATATATATACTTTATACAGTATAATATATATACATATATATTGTGTATGTATCTATGTATGCATAAATAGTTATATATATACCCATAATATATTTCCTCTTCTCGTTAAATATATTACCGTTCAGCATTTTCCATAATCATGTTCGCACTGCTGAATGATGTACGAATGTGCAAAAAGCTTCTGCAGTTTCACATCCGCCTCATACATCTATGCAAATGGCTATTAGTACTTGGACCGTTTACATAAAATGCTCTGTTTCCCTCTAATGGAAACTCATTTTCTTGGTTCGCAGACATAAATTAAATGCATACTATACACTATATATATATATATATATATATATATATATATATATATATATATATATATATATATATATATCAATGTCTGAGTTCTTATGAATGAGTAATAAAAACTAACTTCTATTCAAAGTGGTACTCTATTTTGTACGATGTAGAATTTCATACCGTTATGAAGTTTTCTTTCAGAATTATTCTTTAATCATTTATTTGCTGAAGATTTTAATAGAAAGTTGCAACATATTTTTAATACAAGAAAGCTTGTTTTCCTTTCTTTTCAGATCTCCAAGCGAGCCTTTTTTTTCTGTCATACACATTGCCTTCTAGTTGTTTTCCTGTCATGCACATTGCATTTTTGACGGAGTCCTGCGAGTCCTTTTTTTCTCTTCCATTTTTTGTTATCTGTCAAATTCGTTCGAGACAGAATTCATCGGACAACAGCATGCCCTTTTGACTCTGTTGTGATGTTGCTCGCATTTCTGTTGACAGGTTATTTTCATGCTTCAGAAGAGATGTGTCTATTTTGCTTGCGCATTCTTTCGACAATATGTTTTTTTTTTTTGGTGGTGGGTGGGGGTGGGGTGGAATGCGGGAGAAAGTGGGAGAATTATCTATACCCATGGAATATTTACCCAGTTTTATTTGCGCTACTAAATATGATTATCAGATTTCCAAAAAAGTAACCAGAACAAAAATGTTCCGTATATAATGTAAAATATATATAAGTAAGGTATTAAGTTAATTTTTTATTTTCAGCTGAATCTTTTGAAGGCAACGGTAATGACAAATTTCTGGTCAGTCAACTGTATAGTTTTAGCTGCTGGCTTAGATTTTATATAATTTGTTTAAACTCTTTTAAATTATTTCACATATGTGTTTTCTATTCTGTTGAATCTTTTATATGTTAATGATGATAGTAGTAGTAGTAGTTGTAGTAGTAGTAGTAGTAGTAGTAGTAGCAGCTTAGATTTTTTCGCTTCTTTCTCCTTGCTTATAGACTCCTACCCGATTCTCCTCCTTTTGCAGTAGCTTAATAGATGGCACTTTCCACAAAATCATTTAATATCGGTCCATGAATCCTTAGAATACACAAATTTAGAAACCCATTTCTGTCTTGAAAGAGAAGCTGCATAAAGTTATCAAGGAGATTATTACCTCAGGAAGTATTTCATTTCTGACGTCAAAGGAGCTGCTTATGCTTTACCATTCAGTTCATTTGGCAGTCATCATTAAATTAGTCTTAGTATTGCTAAAGAGGCCATTTGCTTTTGGTATCGAGATAATTTAATATACTGTAAAATGTTCTATTCATAGTTGAAGGGAAATGTGTATTTAAGGGCTTCTAGAATTGGCAACAGTTTGTTTTAAATGAGGGATCTTGGTGGTACTTGATATACGGTGCCCAGTTCGCGCTTATTTCCTGTCTGATTTTTTCTCAAAAAGTTTATTCTACTAACTTAAATAAAAAGAAAATGTCCTTATTCAAAATACTTTAACGATAAAGTAAAACTAGCCCGTAATCGTACCTGCCATTAACTTGAAAATCAGATTCCAACAAAATAGACTTACATGATGAGAAAATGAGAAAGTAATACAAAAAAGAATAAGATGGCAGAGTGAGTGGAAATCAACAAACATACATGTCTACGCATTAACTGCACAGTAAGTTAGAAAAACTGAAGGTAATGATGCGAGGGCCGAAGATGCTTTTAAGAGGTCTCATTTAGCAGGGCATGAGATTTAAAATTTACGTTGGCCAACTTTTGAGACTAATGATACTTCAGGCGTCGTCTTTAGGCTTTAGTCTTTGCACTCACGAGAGGCGTTTTGTGCAGGCAGATGCAAATAATATGCAGTATTTCCATTTGTTTCTTTCCTAATTCAAAATGAGGCTCAGGCTAAGCTGCAGTGTTTTCGGGTGTTGCAAGACTGCAGCACTGATGATGAATTAGAGTATGTGAATCGATTATTTAAAGAAGATAGACGTAATATGAATGTAGGCAAAATAAGCCAATTTTTTTGCAGACACAAAACCAGTCGTTCTGTTGTGCTCAGGGCTAGTTAATAATTATTATAACTATGTTGAAACTCTTGTTCCAGTAAACAGAATATAAACTAAAGTGAAAATAAAGACTTATCGTGTATAAATAATAGATTTAATTAGAAGTTGTATTTAATTGTCTGATTTTTATGTGTTTATTTTCTTTAAGAATATCAACTTTTGAAGTTCAAGGTTTAGTTAACACCCTTTCGTTTATCAACCCACTTTTGATTCGGTGGATTTTTTCCGGTGAATTCTCCCATCGATCCAAGGAGTCCATATTCAAGACTGGAGATATCTGTTAAACCGTCGCAAAAGTAGCATTTCTATTTACCTGGTAATGCTATTCATATTCCCAGTCAATCATATATCTTACAAATAATAAAAACATATTGTATTTACCGAGCTTTCCTGAAAGAGGTGTGACAAGACGGGAAAATAAGATTACCGTGCCACCTTTATCCTTCAGGTACTGGACTTTTTGGGAAATATTTGTCATTAATAAAAGGCTGAGTAGTGTTAATGATGCGTCATCAATAAAGGTAAGAACGTTCGGAAGCCAGGAATGGAAATGGAGACAAGCAAGAAGCTAAAAGATAAAAGACAAAAAGACAAAAGCGACTTGTGAAATACCTGGAATTGTCAGACCAGACCTTTGCAGTAGCACACTCTCCAGATACATTAGAATTCTGTACCCGACTCAGATTCCTTTCGGCCTGTTGCTATATTTTGTGCTCTTTCTGCCAGGTGAAAGTTTTCGCGCTTGGAAATGTTCGAGGCCGGACGATTTCTCCTGAATTTATTCGTCTTCATTTTCCTTTCGCCCACTACTTCCTTTGTTACGCCACAGTTGCCTTTCCAAGCAGTGCATCATTTCTTGTGAAATGAATTCCTTTTGGTCATGTAAGTTGTATTTCCGTGCAGGAAACTTTAACAACATAAGTCCCGGCATATACATACATAGGAACCTCATCAGTAATGTACCAAACCTCCTCCCACAATAGGCCATTCATCTCTGTTGAGCATGAACTCAATAGATATTGAAGCCCTTCCTTTTCAGCACCTTTCCAATTAACTGCTACCACCAATGTGGTAACAATCGTCAGCGCTTTTACCCCTGTGCCTTATAGAGCGCCAATGGCATTGGATTGAGTGCACCGCATCCCAAGACAGGTGAAGGCGAGGTGGACTGTTAACAGCTTTAAAGGAGGTCATGTCCCCTGAATGGCAAATCAACCTGTTTTAAACGAATCTAGTGGCAAGAAATCCGTTTAGAAATGATTGTTACTGTGACAGTAATAAATTGCAGAGCCAGGACATTGCCTCCTAGGTCCTTCCAGTGTCCGTGGGATATAAATGTATGTGTTTATAGGCAAAGGATTGTTTAATGAAGAGATGTGAATTCCTTAGCTGAAGGAAATGCATCTTAAATGGCAGATTAGTCTCTTCCTCAAGAGGTCAGCTGCAATCACAGTTTCAGTGGTGTAGAATATTGAGAAATTCTTGCCTTTTAGGTTCTGTTAAAAATTACTAATTGATTTCACAAAACACACACAGAGAGAGAGAGAGAGAGAGAGAGAGAGAGAGAGAGAGAGAGAGAGAGAGAGAGAGAGAGAGAGAGAGATTATATATATATATACATACATATATATATATATATATATATATATATATATATATATATATATATATATATATATATATATATATATACGCATATTACTTTGACAGTTTATCTATATTATTGGGGTTGTTAAGGCATACAGCAAGTGTTCTGGAATGCGGATGCTCTTTTACATGACCTATGTATCATTGCCCAGACCCCCTAAATTCAGTAACGTCTACTCATTACCAGGTACGTCATTCGCATCTTAGGTCAGAGGCATTAAATGTTTTAACGGGACGTATCTAAATCTTTCTGCGTCGCTCCAGATCAGAGTTCTGGGAGCTGGTAAGTGGGTAAGGCAAGCAGGCTAATCAGGCTGTAGGAGCACGCACGCGCGCACGCAAAACACACACACATACATATATATATATATATATATATGTCACTTTTTACCAGATACATGTATTTTTCGCGCTTTTTTGGATTGGATTATCACTACAAAGCCTTAAGATCCAAGTGCAAGGAATATGAAGAAATTATGGTGTCCGGTAGCGGGAAACGAACCCTGGTCCCATAGTCACAACAAGGTCACGTTGCCGATGTGACCTCGTTGTGATTATGGGACCCGGGTTCTTTTCCTGCTACTGGAGATCATAATTTCTTCATATATCTTGCACTTGGATCTTAAGGCTTTGTAGTGACCAGCGAATCCAAAAAAAGAGCTTGAAGAATTTAAGAAGTTAAGAGGGCATTATGGCTCTTACAATTACATATATATATATACGTATATAACATATACATATATTAAACAAGTGGTACCCTCTAGGAATATTCATATATTTTAGAAAAAATGTAATTGTTGATATTTTACTATTATGGAATCACTGTTCTAATTTTTTTTATTAGTTTCATAAAGATTGTTTATCTTTTTTTCCAGACTGGTTAACATCTGCCGAATTCAGCCAGTCAGTAAGAAGGTATGTGCAAAATGTGGGAGTTTATGAAGCTGCATATAGAATGTTATACTTTGCACGACTGTACATTGCAGTACTTTTAATTTACGTATGTGTACGCCGCTAATTATTTCTAATTCCGGTTTTATACATGGTATTATATTTAAGTATGTATGTATGTATGTATGATATATATATATATGTATTGATGTATATATAGTATATATATATATATATATATATATATATATAAATATATATATATATATATATATTATATAAATAAAGGTTTTTTTTGCCACGAAGGAAAAAATGAAAAAGCGAGATAGCTTTTTCATTTTTTCCTTCTTGGCAAAAAAAACCTATATTTATACATAGCATCACGTTTTATATACTTCGTGATCAAGTTATTCATTATATATATATATATATATATATATATATATATATATATATATATATATATATATATACACACACACATACATACATAGATATAGATATAGATATTGAGTCAGTATTTGTATGTGCGCCTTACAATGAATTTTGCCCATTTATTTTCTTGTAACGGATTTGGTGCGTGGTCTGTAGGGGCGGGGGAAATAGGGAGGGTTGGGTCTTGAGAGAAAACTACCACATTCCACAACTTCTGAATTGTGTATGAAACCCCCTGTGCAGGAAACCTCCACAATAATACCTGCACCTGCGTACACTTTCACACAAAGTTCATCATTAGTTCAACAAACCGCCCAAATACATGGCACTTTTTCATCTGTCTTGCCTTGCCGACACTCTCACTTCCAGGATATTAGGAAAATTCCGTTTTATACACTTCTTTTTGCCATTTATGCAAGGATTTCTAATTCTCCCTCTCCTCCTCACTGACACTTCTGTTTGATATGCACCTAACCAGTATTTATTGCTCCATTCACACGTTCGCTAGTCTTTTTGCAACTATTGCATATTTCTCGATATTAATGCTACATATACTGCGCAAACAGTTTACCTGAACACCGTCATAATTTTTCTTTCATTAATTAGCATCCACCATCTGCACTTCACTGAAACTGAGTAGTAGTGGCACAACAGTCCATTTATTCATTCCCACATTGTCTTTCGTAGGCAGTTTCAAGGTTCTCTATTAGTCTTGTGTAAACGCCCCTGCTTGTTTATGTGCGCTGGATAAATCTATTTAAAAGCATTATTTTTCTGAATAATTGATTTCCAGACATTTCTACAAAGACTCTCCCCATTATGTTATATATATATATATATATATATATATATATAGATATATATATATGTATACATATATATATATATATATATACATATATATAATATATATCATAGATATATAGATATATATATATATATATATATATATATATATAGTTGCCTGCAGTAATCTTTTCTATTCATCATTGGGCTTCAGCTATTTGAAGAAAATACTTTTGCATCCTCACAAATATGTGGGGGTCTTACTTCGCAAAAATATTGTGCAGATTCGGCGCAAAAATGGAAAATGTTAAGCTGAATGTATATATCTTGTTAAGGTAGGGGAGAGGAAAGAGATGATGGGAGGCATTGAGAAAGAAATAGAGAATAAAATGTAATATTCCTAAGGACTTTTTTTGAATTTTATGAAAAAGAAATAGAAGCATATTTTTGTTGTTGTTGCTGTAATGATTTATTATTTGAAAAAGATATTTAAGAGGATATATTATTTTTTTTAAATTCAATGTTTATTTTATAGAGGTAAACATTTATTTCCAAGGTAGTTTTAATCACTATTATTTAAAGAAGCCATTCAATATTTAATCCGCAAAGTAAATCGACGATAAAAGGAAAAAGAATTAGTGGACAAGGTCAGCAGGGGAAAGCAACTGTGGGGAAACCAGAGGGAATGTGAGGTCATGGGAGGGGAAAAGGATTCAATTTCTTTATTTGTTGAAATAACGGATAGGGTGCCGGGAGACGTAAGGGGAAGAGACAAATAATGAATGAATATAGATGGACACAAGGGGCTGGAAGAGTCATGAGTCTTTATATATATATAATATATTATACATGCATATTTACATACATACATTATATATATATATATATATATATATATTTACAAATATATATGTGTGTTTGTATGTATGTACTTATAAATATATGCATGTGTATGTAAGTGTATGGTGTGAGTGTTTTATATGTATGTGTGTGTACATTCACACACACACACACAGACACACACACACCACATACATACATATATATATATATATATATATATATATATATATATATATATACACAAACACACATATACACACACCTGTGATCTAGTAGTTATCACCCTTGCTTTGACAGAGAGATTACTGAGATATATCTCAGTGTGGCATGGGGGACTTGAGAGCCAATTTGGGTCTGTTCCCTTGAAAATAAAAGTGTGTCCTTGTTAATTGAAAAAATGAATTTGGTAAGTAATGAACAGGGGTAATCCTAAACCACTTCACTAAAGATATGCGGCAAAAGAATTGTTGTCCATTGGTTAAAAGTAGACACAGCCCCATGTTCTTAGTCAGTAGTGGGCAAATGTCGCAAAATGAAGGTTCTTGCGATCGAACTGTCTAAAGCAAATTTGTTGTTGAATCTATTGTTTTAGGCCCTTATAAGGGCAAAAGTGCATGTTGGCATTTTTTTTTATCTCAAGATTCCATATTTGTAGGTTGCTAAAGTTCGATCCGACTCCCCATAGGGTGAAAATTAAACTTCATTGAATGTGGTACGCACTGGCACTTGCCAATAATTAGCGTGAGCTAATTACTGGTACGTACTGGCACTTGCAGTATTTAGCGCACACTAAATTCTGGCTTGCACTAGCACGTCCCAATATATCAAGTGTCAGCTTGGCCACTGGTGCCACTTCTCCATAAGGTGACTCTCCACTTAACTGGCAAAGGTGCTCAGCCCTTCCTGCAGTATCTACCTCCATCCTAAGTGGTGCGTCTCCATATATGAAAGCCATAGCGTTTGTCTTCCTCCAAGAACAATTGCCGTTGTTATTAGATGTAAATAACTTAGTCCTCCCTGCTTAGTTTTTTTTTTTCATTTTGTAGGCCTAGGAAAAATACAAATTAGTTATAATGTTGGGCATTTTTAACTACTCATTGCAGTTCCCATTTTTCAATCACCAAAACTTTTCTACTTCTGCCCGTGACCTAGTATTATCTGTCACCTCCCTGTTCTTTCTTTCCTTAGTAATTTGTATTCTATCATTTGTGTAGCTACAAAACCTCCTCTAATTACAGTTCCCGCGTCCAGATCTTCTCGCACTTCCCTCATTATTGCTTCTGCATAAATTGTGTACAGGCTTTCCGCTCTTCTTTCAACTATTCCGACTTCTGATTCTTTCTCTGCCACTAAAGCGCTAAATGTTTGTCCCATGCAGAAGTTTCTTATGGTCTCTCTCATAGTTTGCGATTGTATTTTATAGAAAGTCCTCGTGGTTTAAAGTTAAAAATTGCATATATTCCTGATGGTGCTATAAATCCTGTTAAAAATTCCCACAGTGACCAGGAAAATATGTATGGTTACTGGGAGTGTTTTATGCTGTATATTTACAGCAAAACAGAGAAAGTGTAGGAGTACCTAGTTCAGTATTGATTTAAATTCTTAATCTTTAATATTGGAAACATATCTTTGCAAGTATGCGGTTGAATCTTCTTCATCTTGACTGGAATGTGAATGATTTGTTATGGCAATATTCTTTACCAGACGGAAAGGAAGTCGGCGGCTTTTAGTCTTTAATCATAAACGTGAAAATGAGTAAAACAAACCTTTACTAGTATTTACGTCATTAGAGTGGGACTAATTACCAGATAAGCTCATGCAGGAGTGTAGAATTATTTTGTTATGATTGCATCTGCAAGGGGACACTGGTCTTCAAGGCCTCATACTTTTAGTTAAGCTGATAGTTGGGGGGCAAAGTCTCACCTTCCACATTTGACAGAGTGCTAAAGTTCGATCCCAGTCCCCCATAGGGTGAAAATGTGATTGAATATGTTCATCTTATATATCGTTTGAAAGCTTATGGTGAGCTGATAATGTTTTTTCTACGAAGGAACTATGGTTAAATTTTCTTTGGTTCTTGAGTTATTCACTCTTTTTTTCCTTGCATTTATGTTTGAAAAATTGGCTGAAAATACGACTGTAAAATGACATTCATCTTTCCTGGTGTAAATAGAGCGATTTCACAGTAACTCATATCTTTGTTTTTAGTAAAGCTAGATACGAAAATAATAGAATATCTGTACTCCCACAACATGAGCTGAACAGGATATGTCAAGATTATTTTTTAGAGATGATTGACATAAACAATGTTTTTAAACTGATTGATAAACTAGAAGCTAATGATGTATCTTTTTGTGAATCAGAGGTGGATTACAACATAACGACCAAAACATTCTTGGGAAAAAGAGCTAAAGAAGATATTTTGAGTTAAGTGCAGATAGGCCATGACGTCTTGAGTGTGATATGAATGGGACTGTTATTTCTCTTGCTCTCTGACTAATCTATTTGAGTTTTAATTTCATGAGAACAGTCAGTACAGGAAATAGAAAGTAAAATGATGTATGGCTAATTATTCTAGAGTTTACTACAGTGTATATATATACTATATATATAAGTCATATCACATTTCCGTGATTCATATACATATATCGAGCTACAATGTCCTTTAATATCTAATTCGCTCTACCTCGGAATTAATATATTTTCATATATGCTTAACCGAAGGGGAATTTTTTCTCGATAATAGATTTGCCTGGACCAGGGCGCGAACCTATGGATCCTTTCAAACCCAGGAAAGTCAGTGAAGCTTTTCCTACTACACCACCGCGGTGGTGTAGTAGGAAAAGCTTCACTGACTTTCCTGGGTTTGAAAGGATCCATAGGTTCGCGCCCTGGTCCAGGCAAATCTATTATCGAGAAAAAATTCCCCTTCGGTTAAGCATATATGAAAATATATTAATTCCGAGGTAGAGCGAATTAGATATTAAAGGACATTGTAGCTCGATATATATATATACTATATATATATATATATATATATATATATATATATATATATATATATATATATATATATAAAATCTGTGTGTATGTGTGCCTACTGGCTTCTAAGGTTCCTCCATCCCAGTACTTTTCAAGTCTTCTTCTACCTCTAACATTCTGAGTTATGCCTTCTTTTCATCATGCTATAATAATCCATTCTTTATACATGACAGAAAAATCTCGAAATACATACGGCACATTTTCCCATCTGTCAGTTCTTATATTAGATATATTATCCAAACATTTCGCATCAACATATTCAAACTAATTATTCCTCTGTTCGATTCTTAGGCCAGGTAGGTTTTTGGCAAAAACTGTTTTTACTTTGACAAAGTATATCCAACCTAAGGAGTTGGAACAGATGTGCAGGTGAACCGCTCTCTCTCTCTCTCTCTCTCTCTCTCTCTCTCTCTCTCTCTCTCTCTCTCTCTTCTTCTCTCTCCTATCTCTCTCTCGTCTCTCTCGCTCTCTCTCTCTCTCTCTCTCTCTCTCTCTCTCTCTCTGTACTTTTATTCCCTTCAAAAGCAGGTATCTGGTTTTATTCATCTTTTAACTTTATAGAATGTGACTTAATTCTCTTTTCGTGCGGTTGCGTGCAGTGTTATGAATGTAAATGTGCGTAGGGAATATTTTTAAGATAAATAACCTCTTGAGTCTTGTCATGTCAACTTTGAAAATCATTTTTTCGTTTCTCTTAGATTCGTAGGAAAGGGCTTTTCGAAAATAATTTTTAAATTTCTTTATGAATGCCTTTTTAACAAATGTATTGTAAATACGTTTTTCGTATTCTTTTATATTTTTGTACGAAAAATAAAGAAAATTACGGTCCACATGATTAAGGGAAGTGTAATGCTGCAGAAAATCTCCTTTGAATGGAAAAAAATCCTATTGTCTTGCCTCTGGAATTAAGGTCGGCAAATTAAATGAAAGTTGGCACAGTGTTTCATTTTCTCTCTCTGACGAAGTCTGAATTTAAATGAAACACCCTCCCCCCTACTCTCTCTCTCTCTCTCTCTCTCTCTCTGAGTTTTATTTTATTCTTCATTATACACTTCGTGACTGGCCTCTCTCTCTCTCTCTCTCTCTCTCTCTCTCTCTCTCTCTCTCTCTCTCTCTCTCTTCCCGACGAAACTGAAAGAATAAAATTTTTGCAAGGTGATAAATACATTTGGCACTGATAAAAGGTCTGTCCCTGCCTAGTTAATACTGTATTGTTGTAGGCTTATATATTTTTATATAGTTGCAAGTACTTATACCTGCTTATTCATATGATAATATACTGCATTAATATACTTATTTGTGCAACTCTTTTAATTTTAATGTTGAAATGATAGTATATTCCGCCACATGAAATAACACGCGCCAAATTTATCGTGAGTCTTTAGTGGATAAGTGATTCAGAACTAGATGGGTCATCTTATGTTACAATGGTTGAAAGGTCTGTGAGTCCTGACGCTTTGCCATAAATGTACAGTAAATCGCGATGATTTATTGTAGACTGTTAACTGAAATACATGTCATCAACGTTATGGAGGGGAGGTGGGTTTTAGGCACTGGACAACCACATTCAGTATTGAGTAGTCTTGCAACAGATCTTAGGATCCTGTTGTAAGCAACATTAAGTTACGTTGAGGCAAGAGAAGCCAATGGAAAGAATTATTGAGCTGAAAAGCAACATTAAGTTACGTTGAGGCAAGAGAAGCCAATGGAAAGAATTATTGAGCTGAAAATGACATTCTTCAAAATGCGCAGTACCGTATTTCCCATCGGAAAATGACATCTCGTGGAGGTGGAATTGGGGATATGAGCTGTCAACAGATGGTCGTATCGATCGAGTTGTGTCTCTGCTGCTGTACCCGTTTATTGGTGAGTAGTGATTCCATACGATGATGTTGGGAAAAAGGTATATAGTATATATCTTTATATATATATATATATATATATTATATATATATATTATATATATAGATAGATAGATAGATAGATAGATAGATAGATAGATAGTAGATAGATAGATAGATAGACAGATATAGTGAGAGATGTGTATTTCTGGAGATAGAAGTTCACTCTCGACGTGGTTCGGAAGTTACGTAAAGCCGTTGGTCTCTTTGCTGAGTAACCACTGGTTCCATGCAACGTAAAAACACCACACAAACAAACAAACAAACAATATATATATACATACATGCACATACACATACACACACACACACACACACACACACACACACACACACACATATATATATATATATATATATATATATATATATACGTACGTGTAAACGCTCAGACACACGCACACGAGCACCCGCACACACAAATATAAGTATATGTATATATGAATGGTTAATCCCTTATTAATACGTGAAGGATACGTGTTGACTATATATTTATATTTCCTACAGGTTATCATTGATTTACTATTCCATTTGTTCATTTATTCATTTTTGAAGTCGTAAAATGTTATGTTTTATTCCTATCCAATTTGTATGTTATCTTCTCTTTACTTTACATATCTTCGGTTTTATCTTTTGAATCTTGCGTTTTACTAGTCAGTGGGCTTTTAGGTTTTTCCAAGAAATGGATGCTCTTCATGATTAATAAGAAAAGTGGTTTTCCAAGTTTAGATATTCTCTTGCGATGAGTATGGCGAATTATTTTGTACGTTGATAGTTTTTAAAATTCGCGATTATCTTCTTGAGATTCGGAATACCTTTTAATAATTATGAATTATATTTTATCACACATCTTGTTAATCCTTTATACAGGCTAAATGTGAATAGAAAGGAATTTATATGAAAGGCAGGAGACTGAAAAAAAAACAAAAAACATGGATAACTAGCATTAAATGTTAGAAAATAATGAGCTAAATCATTGTAGCCTAGACGCCTACAAACCAATAAACGTCGATCCAGCAGAAAAAAAAAACATACTTCCTCTGCAATAAAACCAGGATGGAGATCAGCTTCAATCTAAGCAGGACAAAAAAAGAAAAAAACGAAGGGCACGTGACAAGTCGCCCTAAAGACGATGTCCCTGCCCAAGGTAATACATTGTCAAATCGAACAATGATCTATTGTCCACACTGACGCCTTGTTGACACAGTTAATATGCTCTAGGAATGATGGCCAGGAGGAAGGAGGCTGTAGCAGCAGCAGCATCAGCCGAAGGCCAAGAGGATCTGTTATCTCAGCCTTATCTGCCACTTCTTAATTACGCGTGGCTTATCGCTGAGCTTGGTCTGTTGATATACTTAGCACTCGGTGTCTCCGTCGTCTTCCTCTCGTTCTTTGCTTATTTCCTGTATTCCCTTTCGTTCTCGTTTTCATGGTCGTAGTTTTTGAGGTAGTCCTATTCATTTTCAATATTCTATTTTGTTTTGGTATCCCGGTTTTCGTTATTTTCCTCTTTTTTTATTTCCTTCTCTTTTTCTTTAACTTGATGATTTATTTTCACCTTTCAGCTTCATGCCCTCTGGTTAACAGAGCTACGATGTCGGTTGATGCTAACTGACGGCTATTCGTCATATTTTAAAAGGTGATACACCTAACCCCTCACTGGAATGACTGATTGATATTTTCGACGAAGTATTACGCCTCCCTGTGTCTTCGTAAAGATTTCTAGCCTTTCTCCTTTTGTTTCTTCTGTGGCTCACTCCATTATGTATATTGTATACCTTATATTGTAAACCTCTTATGTTGTGTACCTGCGCTTTAAAGACGTCGTCAGGATCTTGCCTTATTTTTCAGTCTTTCCCTAGTGACATTGTGGTATACGCGCGTGTGTGTGCGTGTGGTGTGTGTGTGTATAATATATATCTTATATATAATATATATATATATATATATGTGTGTATGTATATATATATATATATATATATATATATATATATATATATATATTGATAGATATATAGATAAATAGATTTTGTGTGTGTGAGTTGACTAAGTGTATGACAACGGTAATAAGGACACGACGATAACAGTAGATAAAAGCAGAAACTGGAACTTTGATTTCTCGCTAAGTAGGCATGTAGAGAGAAATGAACGCTTTCTTTAGAAAAAAAAGAGAGAGTTCCGGGGTAACATTTGTCCCAAATTACAAGAGACAAATAAAAGAAAGAGGGCTTGTGTCTGAGGGAGACAGAAACAAATGAATTACTTCCACGAAACAGTGAAAGAAATGCTTGGATTTTTGTTGATGTAGGATATTTTGTCCCGAATTAGACGAAATATGATCCGTAGCTGGAGAGATCATGCAACTGTCGGAAGAAAGAAGTAATGGAAAGATGATCGGATTTTATTTTTTATTTTTTAAATTGGATGCGTCGATATCCCCAACTTAGATTAATTTTCCTTAATTGACAGGATTATCCGCACTTCATCTTCTGCCTGCATGATTGTCTTAGGTCCTTATAAAGATGTCGGACACTGTTTACTGCCCGTATGATTAATGTTCTCAAACTGAGGACACTGAGGGCCACTGTAAACACGACCTTCCAGTCTTGGGAATTAATTACGTTGCTTGATGTTACGTAGTCATTGCCTAAGGCACACTTCATTTGTCTAGATTCAGATAAACACACTTTTGCGATATTTTTATTTTTGTGAAGTATATTTTTAAAGCTTTTTTTTTATATGGATTAGTAATTCTCTAAGGCATCTCTATCCTGGCAACTGCTTATATAAGTCCCAGTTTCATTCTTTTTGAGAAGACTTTCTGCCCGCTGGGTAAAAGTATGTGCACATTATGAACAGTGAAAGGAAATGATGATGTAAATAAAAGAGGAAAATACCAGAACGGCCAGAAAATGAAAATCGTTGAAACTGTGAGTTTTAGCTTATGTGCGAGAAATATAATACTCTAGTAAACAGCAGATGCATATCCGAAGTTTACTCTATATATATATATATTATATATATTATATATATATATATATATATATATATATATATATATATATATTAACTAATATATTATTTATTTATATATATATTTTATTTTATAACATTTATAGTATATATATATAGATATATATATATATATATAATATATATATATTATATATATATATATATATATATATATATAATATATATTATATTTATATATATATTTTATTACATATATATATCATATATATATATTTTATATCCTATAAATATATATATATATATATATATATATTTACTTAACTTTTAATGTATATGCATTTTTTATTCACTTCGCATTGTTTTTCACTTTTTTAATGGATGGGACACATTTTATTGCGCGGAAAATAATAATAATAATAATAATAATAATGTCTTGGTAAATAGGATGGCTGCACTATTTGAATGATTTTTTATAGAGCCTTCTCAGTCTTCCTTATAAGACTCGGTATAAAATTAACTCAAATTATGCAACCATTATGTTTACCGGGACTTACTGAAGAGTGTCGGCTTCCTCCAAGTAAAAATGAATAAAAATAACGATAATAATGAATCTATAAAAGAAGCACCACAAGCGTCGAGATATCCACCGAGTCACCCATTAGGGTGCTCAAAATTTATTTTCCTTTTCCTTAGTGAAATTCCATAGCTTTCTACGACGATGGTTAATTTCTGTCGCAACTTCTCCATTTCTAAAAGGGACCTGAGCGCCTCTGGGGCGTGGTCGGTATGGTGTTGGCGTGCTACCTCGGTGGCCACGAGTTCGATTCTCGGGCATTCCATTGAGGTGTGAGAGATGTGTATTTTTGGTGATATAATTCACTTTTGGCGTGGTTCGGAATTCACGTAAAGCCGTTGGTCCCTTTGCTGAATAACCACTGGTTCCATGAAAAGTAAAAACACCATACAGACAAACAAATAAAACAAACAAACAATAAAAGGTACCTGTAACTTGGTCAGTCATGAACGGTATGTTAACGAAGATTGATTTGAGACCATTGAATGTATGTGGGTGTGTGTGTGTGTGTAATGTATGCGTCTAATATGTTATGTGAGTTAAAACGTGATAGATGCAAGTAAAAAGTGCAGTCTATAATCTTCCGTCTTTACCCTAAGGTATAAAGGTGACAATTCTTGCTTTCAGTAGTTTAACTGTATTGTAGTTCATGTACCATATATATGTGAGTTTCGTTTAACTGTATTGTAGTTATGTAATATATATATAGTATATATGATATATAATTAGTATTTTAATAGATTATATATATACATATAAATATAACATATATATATATAACTATATATATATATATATATATAATATATATATGTGTGTATGTATGTATGTATGCATGTTTTCAAAATTAAAGGTGATTAGAGGAAAAGTAATGTTATCTCCTTTCTTATTTTACCCACAGAATCAAGGGTGAATCGTTTTTACAATGACGCTTAAACAATTTTCTGCTTATTTCACTTACGCAGAAGTGAGCATAAGCAGTGTATCGAGCCCCTGTACATAACACTTCACGTCATCTATATAAAGATATTGAATAGCCAAGGAGGCAAAACTATCCTCTTTATCGGACCATTTTTACCTCAAAGAAGTTAGTATGCAGACTTCACATCGCAGTCCAGGGTTTGTTGTCTTCATAAAAACTTTTAACACTTCTCAGCAGATTACCCTCTCCGCCATACATCTTCATCACCCTCCACATCGCATCTTTATCTCCGCTATCAAAAGTTATCTATATTCTTTTTCCTTACACTTAACTTCTGCACCTAAATCTACACTGCTTCTCCCTTATCAGTCTTCTGTCTTCGATTTTACACTCTTAATCATAACCATATCATATCCCATTCAAAGCATAGTAAGTAGAATTTTGTTTTTATAAAGCATGCAGTCGACTCGATCATTATTCCTCATAAAAGAAACATTATGCCTCTTCACTCATTCCACTGGAACTTTTCCATTATTCAGTCATATTTTCATCGCTGTACTAGGGTGTGTTATTGACATCTCTTGGCGCTTTCCCAATCTTGAACCTTTCAATAACCCTATTTGAATCTTCGACTGTCACATTCCCAAGTATTCCAAAATTTTCTCCAACTTCTTTTCTCAGGAGTATCCCACAGATCTTCCTCTCATATTTCTTCGATGCTTAACAGCTCTCTGTAATAGTACTCGTTTTAGGCACCGAAGACTGCGAGCCCTCAGATAGTATCTCTGCACATGCATCTTTTAATAAGATCCAATTTCTCATTAACCATTTCTTTGCTGTTAGGGATACAAACAATATTTTCCCCCCAAAATATCTGCTCAGATTAACGTACATTTTTAATGTGTTTAATTTTTTCACTCACTTTGCCACAGATTTCCATACGTAGAATTTTGTTTACCACTGCATAATCTGACGGTTACTCCTCACAAATCCTTTTACTTCCCATTCACTAACCTCTAATTCCAGTATGCGATTATTTGTTACGTTTCCCTTTTTCCTTCCCTCTTGTACCTCCCCGCATAACAATATTCCAGACGTTTATTATCATAATTGTATATCGTGACACCGGGTTGGTAATCATTTTATATCTACCGTCAGTCCTTTTTAACACCTTTGCTAGAACCTAGTTCATTTCTGTACAATATCACTAACTTAACCTTTCATGTGTAGCACCGGATATGATGGACGACTTGTCAGCTACTGTGTTTAAGAAATGAATTTAATCATAAATGCTAAGGGTGGAATTATGCTGATCTTGAAAAGTATCAACACATTCCTACTTGAAGAAGCATTGCACACTCACTCTGGGTGTCTGTCCGTTAGTAAGTCTGTGTAGCCTACTTCATATATCTTTCGTAGCAGGAATATTCCCTGAAGACCTCGTAAACTGCGTCTTACGCTTGCACCTCTTAAGGGCGCAGTCACCCTTCGAAATATGTGAAAGACTCCACCTTATCGACTACAGTTAGTTAGGAAGCCCTGTCTGCCTAAGGAGATGCTTTAGAGGAAAAAATGGCCGCGAAGGAAACTTCATGAGCATATTTTTCCCTCGGCTCCCCTTTCTATCATCTTCTAGTGGCGAAAAGTTTGATACATTAATTTGCATAGAAATTTGTACAGGAAAACAAAGCTTCTTAGCTGAGAAGAGAAGAGCGTTTGCTGATCGTTAAAACTGGCCTCTTACCTTTCTGTCTATCTATCTATCCGTCTATCTACCTATATGTCTAAATGTTGTGAGAGAAAGGTCATGTTGCAACGGAGAAAAGAGGATCTAGAGAAGAAATAAGAATTTTTTCTATGATCAAACGCATATATAGTAAGGTATCTAAAGGAAAGGGAAAAGCTTCATACAGTTGTGTATAGTATGTTCATAGTGAATGATTTATATTAGGAGTACTCAGATTTTCGTATAAACGGTGGAATTCGCCTCGAGAAACATGAAGGGGAGATTGAAACCTTGAAAAAAGGGCAAGAAATAGAATAGATTAACTTTTTTCCCCTTCCGTCCTATGGAATAATCTTCCCCTCGGAGGAGATAAAAGTGAGTCAGTCGGTGGTTGATGGTCGTTTATCACTCCTGCCCACATCCTGTGAAGGGAGACCGGAATGGTTATTTGACGGCAGCGAGGTCACTTGTTCGTTCCTTTTTGCCGAGAACAGTTTTACCTCTTGTGGATTTGTTTGATGTATTTATAGTATCGTCTTTTGATGGTTATTGTTGTAACTATGAAATTGTGATTGTTTTGTGTTTTTGTTTTCGTTTTTTTTTATTGCACGGGGTAATAGGCCCGAGCTACCTCCTGAAATAGTGCACAGTAGTTCTGTGCCGAAGAAAGCATAGAAGAACGAGGTACGAGAATAAAAAAAAAAAATTGCTGCCGAACTCTTAGGAAAGCATTATATCTGCCATTCTATGAATAAAATCTTACATGATTTTTTCGTCATCTCGTATGATTCTCATTCTTTTTGTGGTTCAGTCAGATCGATGTTGTTCCCGTAAATTTTGAATAAGTTGAAACGAACCTTTCTCTTTAATCTTGAGTTTCCTTAGGAACCTTTAAGCTCTTCAAGACGGAGGGCAGGTCAAGGACCTGGACTAGCGATGTTCAAGACAGGGAGCGTATTGCTACTTTTAGGACAGTGAATATTATGATTTATAATATCTTTATGATTGCGGTTATTTTCAAGGTTGTGTTGAGTCTGCTGCATTTATGTGAAGTAGACGTTTGATCTTATTTTTTATCTGTAGTAAGGTACGGCAGTTCCTGCCAGCATCTCTCTCTCTCTCTCTCTCTCTCTCTCTCTCTCTCTCTCTCTCTCTCTCTCTCCTTACTTTCGTAAGATTTAATGTCAGTTGTTCGGGATACTCATTGCAGCCCCAGTCCAAATTCGTGTAGGGGAACAAGTGCATATGTATGTTAACTGTAGCAATTTATTGATTATATACGAACGTCAACTCTATTGTCAGTATGTAAAGAAACCATTTCACACAGGCCACTTGCTCATCACTCAAAGGAAACGTACGTCACTTAAACCGCAGTAAGAGAATTTTCTGGCAGAACTTCAGACCTTGTATATTATGAATCGACTTAAATTGCCCTGATTATACATTCCAGCATTGCTGGCACGTACCGGTTTTATTATTTATTTTATTTTTTTCTTAGCTTTGAAGGTCTTATGTTTACCCTTTAGTCCGACCAAGAGGTCATTGTTTGACAGACGCCAGGGTGCGTTATAGTTTCATGAGGTTGAGCCGATTTGATATGCTGCGGCAAGTTTGGTCTCTCGACTTGCCGTCTTTGATGTTGAAGGACTCAGTGGCAAAATGCAGTTAAATGAGAGAGAGAGAGAGAGAGAGAGAGAGAGAGAGAGAGAGAGAGAAATTGAACTGCATTCAGACATTAAAGCTTTCGCTGCCATTCGGTCGCTGAATGAATTCTTGTTCCCTATGCAGAGAGAGAGAGAGAGAGAGAGAGAGAGAGAGAGAGAGAGTGGGCAAGTGATAATTGAATGAGAAAATATTGAGCTTATCTAGAAATTTTAAGTTAATCCTTTCCAAAAAATTGGAGTTTGTGTTGTCTCGTTTTATACTCTCCCCACCCCACTTTGTTTTCAGTGTAAAGATGCCTTTGTGAATAATAAAGATCCCAGTACTTTTGAATTTTTCTGGTTTCCAGTCCCTAGTTTTATTAATCGAACTTTGCCCGTGTAAGTCGCTTATTTGGGTAGGACGAGTTCTCGTTTGCTACGAGGGTCAAGTATATTGCGTCCTGTTACATAGGTCCTTAGCTTTTTTTCTTGAAGTTATTTCTTGTTTCTTGGCTGTCTTTAAAGCCAGATTGAATCGTCGTCTTGAAGATAGATATTTTACCCAACTGCTGATGTGGCTCCAGTGTCTGTTTGAAGATTTGTGTCCGTTCTTAAACTTGCCTCATGATTTATTGTTATTTTAAAATTGAAGCTCTGTTTTTTCATTAGTTTCATTTACAGTAATGATTTATCCTTGAATTTTATTTATCAGGCAAATGCATGAATTAAAACTCTCAATCACTAATATTGTATAAAATTTTAAAATTTTATAGTTTGGTTTTGCGAATGCTATCGATGCAACACGCGACAAGAAATTGAGTTATTCGCGAATTATGGTTTTCCCTTTTGAGTTATTTGTGTGTTATGGATTTCTCTGTGGAGAAATACAGAACCTAATATCCATGCTGAAAAGGAAGAAGTGAAGCAGATGGTTAATGCATGAATAAGTAAGAATATACCATGTTTAAATCTTCATTGATCAGCTGTGTAACTTCACAAACACACACAAACACACTCA
>NC_061108.1:116510399-116532899 GCF_015104395.2 Macrobrachium nipponense
ATTGCTCTTACTCACGTGAGTGTGTTTTGCGATTTTCGGGTAGTTTCAACTCACTCTTGCATTCATTTTAAAATTGTTTTGACATGGCTTAACCATTACCATTGCCAAAATTTGCCGTGTTTGTGTGTTTATTTTATATTTATCTGTTTGTTGATTCAGTTATTGGTGAAAATTCAGTTTCGGCTTTATTATTGTTTTCAAGAGTGGAAATTCTTTTTATGTCTATATTTTTTAAGATGTTCGGACTCAACAAAGCTCACAGTAAAAGTCTTGCTTCACCTGATTTTTCATGGAAGACGGGCTTTACCTGGTTGTTTCGTATTGTAGTAACAAGGGTGTTACTGGCAAACAGATATGGGAACACAACTGACTGAAGAGACTACCTGTCCTTGAAACTGAGGATCTCCTGGGTTTTAATTCACATAAATTGTCAATGTGAATATTTTATATGGTGAAATGCTTTGTATATATAGAAATAAACCAACAATTTAATTTAGTGAGTAATGAAGTTATGACAAAGTATATATTTTAAGTGGCTTAATAGTTATAAGATATATTTAGAAATTCTCCCTAATTGAAATGCTGTATCAGATATATATATATATATATATATATATATATATATAGATATATATATATATTATAATACTATATAATATGTATATATGTATGTATGTATATATACATATATATATACATATATACGCATACACATACACATGTTATATTATATCATATTATATATTATATTATATTATATACACATATATATTAAATGCCAAGAGTTAATCCATAACTTTCACGCAACATCTCACAAGAGGAAGCGGGGCGGTGACGAACTTAGAGTCGGGGAATAATCCTGGAAACAATAGCAAATCTTGTGACGTGAGCTTCCAAGCTCCTGGTGAAATACCGCCTTCCCAGTGAGACTGTTTCTGGCATCCATCCTTTAAGGGGATTTGTTGAATCGCTCCTCTAATTGTAGCTCTGATGCCGTGGAGAACCGCAGAGGGTGGTGTCGTCTTGGTTACTGTGGTTCCGTCCTTTAACTGAGGTTCCTCTCTCTCTCTCTCTCTCTCTCTCTCTCTCTCTCTCTCTCTCTTCATCGGAACTTTTGTCTCATTTACATTTAATGGGATAAATAAGAGAGAAGAGAGAGAGAGAGAGAGAGGAGAGAGAGATAGAGAGAGATGACGAGAGAGAGGTGAAGGCGGAGGAGACGGTGCCGGTGGGGCGAGGGCGAGAGAGAGAGAGAGAGAGAGAAGGGGGGACTTGATTTTGTTGTAAGGCCTGCCATTATTTTTATTATTATCACTATTATTATTCTAGTGAATGAAATCATAGTACTTTGTATAGAGATAATTCTTTTGTTTTATATTTTGTGTACTATATTTTGAATGGCGTGGGATTTTAGTTATGAGAATGATATTTTCCTCATAGACTTGAACCTTTCATTTACACAGATATGTTTTTACTATGGTAAATATACCTGTGCCAGTTGAATCATAAAAAAATAAACCGTCAACTACCGTTAAACTGTTGCTTTGGAATAAATTTCCCCTAACCTTTCCCTCGCTTAAACACACAGATTAGCCAAACATAACAACCATTTGTGCAAATAGTCGTCCCATGTTGCCATGGTGAAGACGAAGTAATTTAACCGGAGAAAAAATTGTTTTGTCTTTTGCAAGGTACCAAGTGACATTACTGTCCAGGTGCGTGTTGCTAGTTTGTGTTTAAAGAATTTCCATGAAAAGGCACTTTCTTCAATCGTATAATAAGTAATGATATCATCAGATTTTGCATGGATCTTAGTTTTGTGGAAATAAAATGAATTGTAATTTTAATGTGCAAGATTCATAAACAGATGGAAAATCTGGGTTAACTTGGAATGTACTTGATCATGCAAGATGAAACATTCACGGAAATACCATATAGGGCTTAGAAAACATTGTAAATACTAGGTGAGAGTTAAATAAAAATGCAGAATAAATACGGAAAAAAATATGGGGAAGTAGGGATGGGTGACGTTGCGTGCCAAGTGGAATGTGGCAGTGCAGATAGAAGGTAGTGGTTGATTGGGTAGAAATCCAGGGTCACCTGTGTGTGACTCTAAGTGGGTTGGGTGGAGGGAAAAGGGATAACTGACGAAAATGGAGTCCCTAAGAAACGAAAATGTGAGAGGCAGTCCATTAGAAACATGTTTTGTATCAGTACTGTATTTATTCCTTTAGTGAATCTTGGATGATATCCCAAAGAGAATCAAAGTTCACTTCTTTTCCAAGTTTTAAGCGATTTGTGTTTTGTGGGGGGAGGGTGGAGCGTTCTTCCTTGCATGACCTGAAGATGCAATAAAGGCGATTGAATTTGCGAACAATGGAAATATTAAAGCTTCCAAGTGAACGTGATCACATTGCTGGAATTGGAATGTCCGTGTCGAAAGAGGCAGCGAAATATTCATTGTACACAGTTTAATTCCTCTAATCTGGATAAAATTGGTATCGTATCGTGTCATATGATTTTCTCTGAAGTGTAATTCGTCCTGTTTTTAATGCTGTATCTTAATTATTACTTCGAATTGTTAATGTATGGTATGTTCGTCAGAATATGACGTAACTTGAAGATAGCAATAAGAAAATTTTGGAGATGAACCTTAGGAAGTGACGCTTTCCTCTTGAATAGGGAAGGTTATGGAAATGTAAATTGGCTGCCAGCAAACTGGTCGATGTGACTGACGGCTTAAATTCTTTGTATATCCTGGAGGAGCCAAGAAGGAGAAAGGGGGAATGAAAGGAGGTGCGCCCAAAAACAAATGGACCACCATTTGAGTGGTGACGGTATTCAGATGTCTGACTGCAATTTGAATATGATTTTCAACGTTGTTTGTCTCTTTATATAATATATTTATATTTGCTATGTTGAGTGATTCTTATTACCTAGAAAGCATTTTTTCCAAACTAAGGGAATTCCCGTTTATGTGTGCGTGTGTGTGTGCTGAATACCCGTTTATTTTTGCTTGTGTGTGTGCTGAATACCGGTTTGTGTCCGTTGAATGTGTTGAATACCCCTTTATGTTTGCGTGTGTATGTGCTGTATACACGTTTACGTGTATGTGTGTGTGTGCGGGCGTGAGCATCTTGGTGACATTCGAGTCTCCGCTTGCACAGAATATCCAATATCTCCTCAGCGAGAAAAAGAAATTCGAATGTCACCAATTGTTGAGGGCTGACAGAGTGGAATCCACTGCAATATAGTAGGTGCTTCCGATTCCTTACATTCAAATTTGCTTTCCAGTAGTGATGGCATGAAAAAGGACTTTTTGTGAATTTATATTTATTAACACATCTCACTCTCTGAGTGTTGAGACCCCCCCCCCCCCCTTCTCTCTCTCTCTCTCTCTCTCTCTCTCTCTCTCTCTCTCTCTCTCTCTCTTAGGGTGACTGATAGAAAAATTATTTGATAACTTTTAAGTCTTTTATGACATAAACATCATTCAGCGGTGAGATATTTAAAAGAGAACATGGATTTTTACTTTGGATATTATAAATCCGATTAATGCCCTGTCGTTTCATGTGTCATTATTATTATTTTATTATTATTATTATTGTTATTATTATTATTTGTTGCTTTATTTACCACATGTGGATAAGTATACATTTGTTTTAAATGTAGCTTATAAAATTATTACATCACTTCAGCGTTAATAATGTAATGTTGGTATGAAATTATATCTTGGCAATTTTCTTTTTTCTGTAAACATCCAAGGCCTAGTGTTCAGGTATGATGTTATTCAAGCAGCTTAGTCCCAAGTTTAAATCCGAAATATGTACAATTCACAAGTGTAAAATGTAAGAATCAGTATAAATGAGAATTATAATTATAATAATTATAATCCTCATAACCTAACTCCCTCATTTGACCAGGAGCCAAAAACTGGGCGAGAGGAGAAACGTGAAAAGTGTATTATGATTTCCATAGAGTTTATTCGAATAAAGGGAGAGCAACTCTTCGCCATTGCATCTCATGGCATTGTTATAATAATCTCTCTCTTCTCTCTCTCTCTCTCTCTCGCATCTATTTCTCTCAAACTTATCTCTCTCTCTCTCTCAGCTCTCTCTCCTCTCTCTCTTCCTCTCTGTTAACATATATATGTATAAAAAAATAAAAATTCCCCTTCGGTACATATATGAAAATATATCAATTCCGAGGTAGAGTGAATTTAGATATTAAAGAAATTTGTAGCTCAATGATATATAAATGAATCACGGTTCGATGTGATGATGATTCATATATTTATATATATTATATATATATATATATATATCACTGTATGTTCACGTATACATGAGAATTCAGGAATAGTTAATTTGACAGCCTTAATTCAGTTGCCGGTAAGAAAAATTTTTGATTAACAGCTTCAATTCACCGTGGAAATTTTTGTCATGAATAAGTGGGACACTTGCATATAATCGTCATTTTGGTACTGTTGGTATTTTAATTTTAGGATGGAAGATATTGTTCAAGAATTTGTAAAGGTGTTTATAGAAAAGTTTCAATGGAAAGCAATTGACAGTGAAATATTGGTGGCGATAGGTTATTTCATTGCGAAAATTATTCCAGTCAGACTTTATGTTAAAGGCCTTATGAAAGAGGGTAGACACGGAGTTTAGTTTAAAATGATAAAAACAGATGTAATGAAAATTCGAGCCCAGGCTGGAAAAGTATATATCTTACATTTATAAATGCATGTATGCATTTGCATGCCTGTATGTTCAGTTAAATTCCCTCATATTCTTTCTATTAGTCCCTTTATTCAGTAGTGAACTATAAGGGAAAGCAGTGGAAGGATATATGTTATAAATATTTTCCTAAGCTGGTACCGTATTTTCTTAAGTGTTTATCTTACTCTCTGTTGGAGGGTAATAATAATAATAATAATGATAAAAACTGGCGAAACTAGGGACTACAGTGATTCTGGACTGTTTGGTCACCGGGAGAGAATGAAAGACTACAGTTAATGGAAAGGGTTGATATTTCTTAAGCTTTGTGAGAGAGGCAAGGGAAACAGAGCGTGCTGGTCAGACAGCATGTCACAGACATTGAAATGGAATGGCTTTAATAACCAAGATTCGACAGATTGCTTCCGAGACACAAGCGATTTCGAAGTGTTTGCATAGAGACGGGATTTGTGTGCTACTGACGAACATCGTGGCGCTCCATGAAGTGACAGAATGTTGTGGGAAGATTTGATAACGAATTCAGTGATTTAATATAAAAATTATTAATCAAAGAAATCATGGTAATGATGATGATGATGATGATGATGATAGCGACGATGACGTCTGCCTTTTTATTACTCTTGCGATCGTTATTTCAAGTCGACTCATCGCTGTGAATTCGAGAACGTTTTTCTAGAGACAGAAGATTCTGTGTCATTTGTTTTGAGGTAAATAGTTAATCATGATCATATTTTTGTTTGTCTGGACGTTTAACGGGCTATTTGTAATTCATAGTAAATATATTTCATGCCTAACTCCCACTACTTGACCGTTTGTTTAGAAGTGCAAAGTAAAATAGCAGGAACGCGTAACCTGAGATGCTGATGTTCTGAATAAAATTTTCCTGTTAAAATGGCACCGGTAGAATTCGAAGCTTTTAGTTCCATTACAGAAGCAAATCATTAAAAATAAAATGAAATTAATGCTAACCGAATAGAGATGCATTCAAGAATATAAAAAAAAGCCCTTTGTATCTGCGGCTGGAACGAGAGAAGAACGGGAAAACGTTGACGTATATAGAGTGAAAGGGCCATGGGGCTCTAGGGAGTATAAGATTGCCATAGGCTAGAACCCTCCATTTCCATAAAGCGACTCTACTTTTTACACAGCCTTCGAGAGTTCTTCAAGTGGCTGATGCTCTTCTGTCAGCCAGGTGTTTGTTGAGAAGAGTGTGTGGGCGTTCGGCAAGTTTGTATTTCCTTGTTACTTGGTATTCAGTCTTCTCACGGTTGTTTACGCTGAAGTCTTGTTTAGCTAAGCATTCTTTTTGGCTTCATCTTTGCCGGTCCATGAAATGGGTAAATGGTTTATTGAAACGATGAAAAAAAAAGTGACTATGAGAAGAGATGGACTTGATACCATTGAATGAATAGGTATACGCCCCTCAAAACGAGAAGGGTGTTGGTTTCACTATTTTTAGAACGACTCATCCATAGACTCTGTCTACTTCATGAAAGGGAAAGGTGAAAGGGGAATAATGAGGAATCAACGAAAGTTATTTTCTTCAAAGATATTTGAGTTTAACAACATTTTGTGTTACCCCTGAGAACTTTTTTTCCTCTAAATATATAGTGTATGTGGGAGGATAGTACGTGAAAGATAGTGGGAGTAGTGGCTTAATATAAGTGAGTAAAAGAGTCGTGTGTACACACACTGTATGATGTATTTATTTTTCGAAGAAAGACTCCTTTCGCGCTGCATGTGAATTGTGTTGTAAGTTTCCTTGTTAAAATTTTGTCCCAGTTTGTGTGTTGTTACACTTCGTTTTATTGGTCCAGTCATCTTTCTTTGGTTTTAGGTATATATTATATTATTTGTGTGTTGATATTCTAAACCCCATCCGTTATGTTGAATATGTTCTATTGTGTTCTGTTCCTGATTTTTTAATATCCCAAATGTTTACTTTTATTAGAGTTGATCTGTGGTTCAGCTCCTTAGGAAAACGCTTTCTCCCCTTCTTGTTGTCAAGTGTCATTCTCAAAATGCAGGTTTTACCTTTTTCAGCGTGTGATGTGTAAACATGTTGGAGAGAGAGAGAGAGAGAGAGAGAGAGAGAGAGAGAGAGAGAGAGAGCGCCGGTGTTATACAAACAAAATAGATATGTATGTTTGCATACAGATGCTTGGAGAAAGGGCGAGAGAGAGTGGTAAAATTTAAATGTATTGGTGTATGCAGATCTTTGGAGCACTTTTCAAATATGAGAGTTTAAACTCTTACCTTCCTCTGCATTGGTGTGTGTGTGTGGTGTGTGTGTGTGTGCGCGTGTGTGTCTCCTCTCAGCACCCCAGTCATGGGCCGCCGAGTCCTTCCGATAACTCTGGAGTGAGAAAAAGAAATTTGAATGTCACCAGGTGTCAAGGGCTGACGGAGAGGGATCCATTGCAATACCTGATTTCGATTCTTTCATTCAAATTTGCTCTCCAAAGGTGTTGGTTTAAAAAAAACTGCTTCTGTGTGTTTGCAAGTTCTCAGAAATGTCCTATGAGAGAGACTGTGATCGCTGTGTGAATACAAGCGTTTTATCGTATCTATTAAAAAAAATGGAAAACCTTGTGAAGTAATGCAGTTTTACCTCTGTATTTGGTGTTTCCTCGTATTGAAAGTTTAGTATTCAATACCAGATAACTTCCGTTGTTTATCTATGAGGATTGTTCTTGAAACTGATTGTGTTTTATCTATATTTTTCCTACATCGGATGATACATTCTCTCCACCGTCATCAGTTGCCTCTGTCGTCATTTGATTTAAGAAAATTCATTATATGACGTCCACCTCTCGCGGTACACTGTAGGCATTACGTAAGGTTTTTGCAGCGTCCCTTCGGCTCTTAGCTGTAACGCCTTTCATTCCTATTGCTGTACCTCCGTTCATTTTATCTTTCCTCTATGTTATCTTCCACCCGCTCCTTTTAAACCTTTTTACTCCCGGTTTCATTTTCAGCGCTGAATGGACCTCATAGGTTCCAGTGTTTGGTCTTTGGCCTAAATCTTATACTCTAATCGTAATTCTAATCATATTTGCTTTAACTTTCCAGAGGAATATTTCTAGGAGCGGAAGGGTATCTTTGAAAGTGTTACTTGCTTGCTGCACTCTGGCCGTTACTGAATTTAGTACCAGTGTCTGTCTCTTCAACTCAGCTGCCTTGTTTTCTGTCGGAAACATTTTGCGGCTCCTTTAGCATTCCGCCTAAAAATATTCCAGCTTCTTTGTCGTTGTCTTGCTTCGTCTTCCATCCCTCATTTACGGACAAATTAGGGAAGACCTGTGTATCGTTACTTTGTGGAAATATTCTAAAGGAAGACTTACAAGAGTCAGTAATTTAATTTTAGGTCGTGAAAGGCTGCTGTCTTGAAAGAAATGGAATGAATTCGTTTTCCTACAATTTGTATATACATATATTTTAGGGCATATATAGATTGTTGTTACAATCATCTGGATAGAATAATAAATAGTTGAATTACTTTGAGGCCATCTTTTCATGCATAATTTTAGGCCCTGAAACATTTTAAAATTGTTAGGCGGTCTTGTGAAGTTATCTTCCCAAGATGAATAGCTGTTTACTTCTGACCATTGTCTTAAGTGTTTCTGTTACACTGTGAATCCTTTAGAAGATTTGTGTACTTTTGCGTGAGTAATTTTTCGTTGTGGTCTTATTATTATTATTATTATTTATTATTATTATTATTATTATTATTATTATTATTATTATTATTATTATTATTATTATTAATATATTTTCTTGCCATTAGTAACTTTAGATACAATATAATTTAAGGTGGATGTTGAATCTCCTTACTGAAGTTTAATTGTTTTCTAGTCACTTAGTGGTGTTAAACATAAGTAAATATGTTTGCTCATTTAGTAAGCACATGCAATACTTAGTTCTTAGTGCCTCAGTATACATGGCTTGTAACAGGTATTTTAAGCTTCCATATTTGTTGAGAATTGCAACAGTAGTATAGTAGGTAGGCGTGAAAAGAAATGTTAATATAAACAACAATGGTATTCAGAAAATTAAATGCATTGTGCAACGTAAATTATTATCTTTATATTGCTGTTGCTCTTGTCTTGCTGTTATTATTATTGAATGTGCGCAAACTTCAATATGCAAATGAGTCTTTCAGGATCGTGATGTGTACAATAAAATGAGAAAGGAGAAAGCAACAGGATAAAGTGGAATAACTGATAAATGAATGTCTAGATTGTCTGTGGACGGGGAAACCCAAAAACTGGGTGATGATTTCCTTCAGCCAAGTCTTCTTCGTTGTCTTCATCGTATTTTATGATTCAATTATATACAGGTTTCTCATGGTTAATAGTAGCATTACTGAGCTTCTCTCTTGCTCTCAGTTTTTAATTATTCATGCCATACAGGAGAATATTTTGATATATTGGCTAGCCCGGATTTTGTAACCATGAATTTAAAGCCGGAACCTTATCATTATAACAATTAAAATTTTTCGTGTTAATAATTTCAGAGTACTTTAAATATGACAACGAAGTGAAATATTAGTTTCAGTTGTCGATTCTAGCAAAATGGGTTCTCTTTCTCACTGATATATATATATATATATATATATATATATATATATATATATATATATATATATATATATATTATATATATATATATATATATATATATATATATATATATATTATATTTTTTGTATGTATGCATGTATGTATCATTTATATTTTTGCCAAGTATTTAAGATAGAAAATGGAATATTTGTATCTAAATTTACATAATGAATTTACACACAGAAGTAAATAAGTGGTAAGCATTTTCAATAAGGATGTTAGTTCCTTCTTGTTTCATTCAGTAATTAGTTTTGATGATAGAATCAGCCAACAATTAAAGCATATTTTCTGAATGTTCTTTATTTCCGTTTTTTATTTAGAGTAACGTATCGGCAAGGGATGTTCTTGTGCGACGTAATATATATTAAAAAGAATCATGTTGCTTTTAATCCCTTAAAAAAAAGGAAAAAAAAAAAAACCGATGATTTTGCAGGCTTTAAGGGAAGTATGTCTTTGGGTGCATCGATACCTGGCAATATATATAAGCTGTATTTCCCGATAGCATTAGTATGGGATGACTGGCATCATTATTTTGTCTTGCTTTTTATCTCTTCCGTTTTTATTTGTTATATCACAAATACTGGCCATGATCCTTAATATGCGGATATCTTTGTTTTGGGATTTACACACAACATTTCCCCAGTAATTTTCCGGCATGAGGCGAACGAAAATATTTACCGTGTTAGATTTATAGACCTCGCTGAGTCCCATTATCCCCTGCAACAGAACCCTGAGGTCGGTTGTAAGTTTCAGTTATGGCCGATGCTTTGTAAACAATGTGAGAAAGTGCTATTAATCCTATAGTACTCTCAGGAACAAGAGTGTATAACTTCAAACAGCTGTGCGCTGTGACTGCAGGTTTCAGCTCTTGTCCATTGTAATCTGGTTCGGTCCAGATTATCTCTCTTACTCTCGTCTCGTCTCTTTAGCATTGTCAATTAAAGAGTTTTTTATTTATTTATTTATTTATTTTTTTAGGATCTAGGATTTTAATTTCCTTGAAGTAGAATAATTGCGATTTTCCAACTAACTGACATATAATTTTTAAGGCAGTATCAGTGCGGCAATAGTAATTTATTTGAAGGAGAGAGAGAGAGAGAGAGAGAGAGAGAGAGAGAGAGAGAGAGAGAGAGAGAGAGAGAGAGAGATTCTTTAGGATGTCCAATCTTGTGTAATAGTAGTGAATATGGAGCCGGATTCATCAAAAGGAAAATTATATATCCTCAAACTCTTCCTAACTTCCCCATTCGTACACTTACCTGTCCTTAAGTTCGTCCTCGAATCAGGAAACTTTGATTGCTTCCACGAGAGAGAGAGAGAGAGAGAGAGAGAGAGAGAGAGAGAGAGAGAGAGAGAGAGAGGTCTGTATATAATGTGAAAATGGACGCCGAACTAACGGTCTCTAAGGACGAATCATCGCTTGAAATTAACATCTCGGAGATTAATTCTCTAAATAAATAGATATCATTTAACGCCAATCTTAAAATTTTTCGTCGCGGACTTACAGCAATGTCGCCGATTTAATTGCTATATTACAAACCGATTTTCCATTTCACGCAGGGAATCAGAGACGCCGACAGGCAATTTCCATCTCTTCAGTCCAAGGAGGTGTAGGAGAGAGAGAGAGAGAGAGAGAGAGAGAGAGAGAGAGAGAGAGAGAGAGGACCATTTCATTCCGCTTATGGAACCGACATCGCCTCGTATGATAATTCCGTGTCGGGTACGACAACTTTCAAGGTTGGCCACGATAGTTGACGACAAGGAAGGGGTTGACGGGAGAGGTGGGAAGGAGGGGGAAGGGGAGGGGATGGCGAGATCCCGGAGGTAAACTTCTCTCAGAGTTTAGGTCTTTATTGGATTGGACTGGTGTTACCAACTTGTGCAATAGGACTGATCCAAGTTGCCGGATATTGTTGTCTTGGAGAGGTTTCCTGCCATTCAGTTTGTCCAAGGTTTTGGGGTGCTTTGGTTATTTATTTATAATTATGTTTCTTGCTTTCATTTTGTTTTGTAAGGACAAATTTTTATAGTCCAGATGACATTTTTTATGATTCAAAACGTAAGGTTTTATCGCAACTTATATTTGGGGTTAGGTCAAATAGTCTGCCTAGTCCTGTCTTTACTTAGAACAAGATTATTTTTTTAACTCCATGAGTTAAGGCGAGGCTCGGTTTATTGGTAGATGATAATGACGAAATGTAGTTCCACTGAGATCGTCTTTTATACTGTAATCTAACAGCGCTCTAGGAAATTTCTTCCTCAAAAAGTAATACAAGGAAAAACAATATATTTCGGACGACACTGCTTCAGCCTTGATTTATGGTGAATTTTCAAAGTAGGGAGGTGGCCAGCTTATCTGTATGGAACACAAGAATGGGGAATGTTGACTTTGGTAAAATTAGCAATACCGGTTAATTAGTTTCTGCTTTAGCCCTAATTATCCAATACCCTGGCTGAGTCGGGATGGCAGATCCTTTAATCCACTTGCTCGAGAATAGGTTCTGAAAGCAACTGGCCCTTGTTATTAGATTTCCAGTGCCTACTTAATAGTTGTCTGGAGATTTCTAGAATATTACTGGCGTTCGTCAGAATATGATGCAGTTGCTATTGGAGTATGTTATGAAGAAAGTGAACAGCAGCGCGAATAAATTGTCTTATATTTATCCCACAAACATCAAGGAAGTAAACATAGAGAGAAAGACAAAATCCCTCTTTATGGAAAACATTAACATGGTCATTGAAAACTTTGTATTTGACAAACCGTTCATCTTCCACCATTTATAAAGTAGTGGCTTAAGAGTATATATTTAAATATATTACATCGTGATTTCTGTGTTTTTACAATCCCAAGCAACAAAACCAAACTGAACAGACGCGACTGGGTCTAGGAATCTGACTGTATGGACCAGTTAATTCTATGACGTATTCTTAAGAAAGTATTAGAAGCTCTGTGAGGCTGACTTAGCCCAGGTGTGAAATAAGTTTCTGAAAATGAACACCATTTACTGATTTAATCGCAAAACTAAGAACTTGATTACCATTTATAATCGTGCCAAAGTCGTTAAGTCTAGCTTGTAAATTCTTTATTAATACTCTTGTCACCTACCTGAAGCAGTGTCAGCCGAAATACGAGCATATGGGATTTCCTGCGCTGATTTTATATGTACGGGTCGATCAATTTTAGTTCCATTATGCACTGAGCTTGTGCTGATTATGCATTTTAGCTTTACCCGCGAACTCTTAACATTAAGAATGTAATAAATATATTATATATAAATTAAGGGAAAAAGTGAAACAATGGAGTACCGCTGCAAGGCCTTTCGACTCTCGTCCTTTACTAAGCAGACTGACTTTCATATGTATATCAGTCTGCCTAGTAAAGGACGAGAGATGAGAGGCCTTGCAGCGGTACTCCATTGTTTCACTTTCCTTCGTGGCTTTTGCCTTTATTTATATATATGTATTCGTATACATATATTTATAAGTTATATATATATTTTGTGTGTATATATAATATATATAATATATATATATATGTATCTATATTATAATACCACACACAAACATATATATTATATATATATGTATATATATATATATATATATATATATATATATATATATATATATATATATATATATATATATATATATATACACACACGCACTTTATAGTAAGTTGCATTATTTGTAGAGATTATTTCCTATTAAAATTTTGTATTTCTCTGTCTATGTGTACAGGTATATACAAAGAAACAGGCAATATGATATTCGAGCGTAATATATTCAGCATTTTGTTCAGTAAACATTTTACTTTCCTGTAAGTTTCCCGTAAAGAATTAATTTGAGCTAGAAAAGATTTATGCACGGCTTTGTCCTCGAAGAAACTTTTTTTTTTTTTTTTTAGTTTTATTTTTCCACGTAAGCAATTTTACAGCTGTCGTTTATACACTGTCTTTTTGTCATCAGTTTTTCTTGTGATAGATTTTTATGTAAAATTTTATTTCGTGAATAATTCTACAAAAACCTAGTCCTGAATATTTATATGCCAAGCAAACATTAAAAACGATTCTTGTCTTTCGTTTTGTCGACTATATTGTACACTTTTTTTTAAGCTAGTTTTGAGCGTAGGGAGTCTCTGTTAATTTGTTTCTGTTCTTACAATATTTAATACGCGTAGAATATATACTATTCTATTCTACATTTTTCTCTCATCTCTGTATAAAATCGTTATTTTATTCTTATTTATGTGGGATTTATGGCTTTGCTAACACGCAATTATGAAATATTGCAAGCATCGCCACATTTGAATTTTATATTACTTGATTTTGTTTAAAATTTACTAACTCCTACATAGAAAATCTGCATATATACATTTTTCCCATTATGTGTTTCTATTTTTTTGTAATACGACTGTTTTTTTTTTTTTTTTTTTTTTTTTTTTATGTAATAAAAGTGGATTTACCTCTCCCATGGTGAAGTAAAGCAAACAATATCCGTTTTCAGTCTGCTATTATTTGTGGACTGTAGTTTGAAAATGTTAATATTTACAAGGCTCACATATGAATAATGTGTTTTGCAATTCTTAGGAAAGTAAGGAACGTCTATTTTAAGAATTAAGAGACCTGCGTATTTTCATTATAATTTTAGACTATACTCGACTTGAAAAATGACTTGAAAATTTTGCAACGAAAAAACTTCTCGCTGATAAATAATGAATTTTCTCTTTCATGTGCGTCATTGAAATAGTATTTTCTTCACTTTGGTCTGCATAACATTTTTTGATATAAATACCTTGCATTTACTACGAATAAATTTCACAGTAAATTTTTAAAGCGCAATTGTGCTTGGGTAATGTGGCTAATGAAAACTTTTTTTTTTTTTTTTTTTTTTTTTTTTTTTTTTTTTTTTTAATATAGGACGGGTCTTCCGATTTTTCATTGTAATGTTTCACTGTTTCTCACAGTGGTAGTGTGTTCAGCTTGCAAACAGAGTAATCGGCGTTCGATTCCAGAACGAGACCAGGAGGGACGATATTGTTGGGTTCCCTAAGAATTAATAAACCTCTTTTGGCCAAATAAGTCAACTGGGTATTTAGCTCATAGTCAGTTTTTGTGATTTAAGCAAGCTAAGAGAGAGAGAGAGAGAGAGAGAGAGAGAGAGAGAGTGAGTCTCTCTCTCTCTCTCTCTCTCTCTCTCTCTCTCTCTCTCTCTCTCAAACATGAATCTAGTCTGTGGGGAATTACAGCCGCCAAAAACTTGATTGCTTTTAAAACTCGACCATGCGGAATTTTATGAACTTTCTCAAGCTTTCACAGAAGACTGTTTACGACGCTTATTTGTCTTTTAATCTTTTATGAGGGAGGCGTGTGGCTCCGCCTTGAACTTATATTATTTCCATTCTTGCTCTTTTCTAAACTTGGTATGTTATCTTAAAGAAAAAAGTGTATGATATTGAATCCTTTTTTAGTGTTAGTAGTGCTTTTTTTGGAAAATTTTAAGCATATACCATTTTCTATAACTTTTTTTCTCTCTGAAGACTAGCTTTAATGAATAGCACTGCAATTTCGAAATGGATTTTTTTTTTCTAAATACCCAGTGGCTTGGTGTACTACCATATTTAAGCAGTAGTTTTTTTCTCTCGCTCAGAGTAGAGTCATTTTATTTTGTTCCGACTTTTATCAAAACTATTGTCTAAAAATAAATTGTTCTGAATCGCTTCGGGCGATACTTATTATTCGTATCATCGCAGTCCTCTAAAGGGAATCGTCTAAACGTATTTGAAGACAGAACGAAAGATAATGTGCAGTGATGAATAAAGATGGATACAAATGATAGCAAATAATTACCGATTGTGCTGTCTGAATGTACATCTAATACATGTAACGCTCTCTCTCTCATATATATATATATATATATATATATATATATATATATATATATATATATATATATATATATATATATATATATATATAAATAATTTACATATTAATAATCTATCTAGAGTATGCTTTTTTGAACAATCACAGTACAATATATCTGAGCAATCAGTTTTATAGCAACGAGCCTTGAAAAGAACATGTTACAAGATCTCCTTGTAGTCCTTGGGAAGATATGATTACAATCTTTTATTGAAGATATGTCTTGGAAAATTTCGTCACATTTTCCTTGAAATCTTCCCTCAATAAGTTTGGTTGTTGGCTTACACTGGTCACAATCCCGCTGCCACTCTCCTAGAATTCTGTTGTTCACCACGAAAGAGAAGCATCCCAAGTAACAACCAAATGCTGTTAGTTATTCTCTTTTGATTCCTTTCAAGAGACTTGTGTAAAAGAGATACATAACACTCCGCTTTTCTAATTAAATAAAGCATATATCTCAAATTGCTTTCGGAAATTTCAGCAAAAGATGTTTTATATCAGCTGTAATTCTTGGTGTTTTTCAGTCCTTTCTGTTTTCAGAAGTAAATCACCCTCTTACGGTACGCGTCCGCAGGCGTTCGATTTCGCTTTTAACAATACCCCTGTTTTATTTACTCCGTTACTGCCACCTCTAACACAGCTAATATTGTTAAGATTGGTGATGTTATTATTACTGTTGTTGTACTTCTTTACTTCATTATCACTGTTGTGATTAATGGGGAATGAAAACCACAGTTGGCATGCTCCAGAAAACTCTCTTTTGTACTTTTTAAATATTCTTACACGTCACTGGTTTTCTGTGTCACTTTAGTGATCCATACGATTATAAGATTTGGATGATGATTTTTTTTTTATCGAGATCCTTATTAACGATAAAGTGTTATCAGTAGAATAGAACTCCTCCTGGTACTAATATTCTTGATTATTATTAGAACCTACAGCTACCTGTAATTATTCTTCATTAGCAGAGCCAACATTGCTGGAGTCAGGATCTCTTTTCATCTCTCGACACTGACCGAAATTTTCGTGTTTTCGTTTAATTTATCCGAACGGGGGAAGAAAAGACTGGAAGTTCCTGGAATAAATACAAAAAAATCGCAAGAGGTGTTCCAGGAGAGAGAGAGAGAGAGAGAGAGAGAGAGAGAGAGAGAGAGAGAGAGAGAGCGCAGGTAGCGCTTGTTTTGTTTTTATTTTGGCGTCTGCAGGCGAGGCCCGTCTCTTCTTCTTTTCGTTTTATATTGGAAGAAAAACAAGAGTCGCTGGGGAAAAGGGTTTTGGGGCCCCTCCAACCCTTTTTTCGCGAAAGAAGTAGATTTCTTTATTTCGTTTTTATCCCCTTTTGTCTTTTCTTTTTCTTTCTCTCTCCCTCTCTCTTTTTGTCGTCCCAGACTGTTGTATTTTGAGGAAAACAAGAATGGAACGTGAGAGGAAAGGCGAGGGTCTCCAGTCCCCACACTTAAAAAAAAATTCTTTGTTTGTGTTGCTCCCTCCTAAGTTAGGAGTATTGTGTCTTTGCCTGTTTTTATTTCTCTATTTAGGTATCTTCTGAACTCCAGTCAGTGTGTAGTCAGGTAGAGTTTGTTGAAAAATATATCCTTATTATTTGCTGAAGTAAAGGTCTCGGTATAAGGCAGCGCAAAACTTGTTTATTTGCGTGAAATACAAATCATTATTTGATTTCATAATTACCCGTGAAAAATACTTCTTGATTCCATATTAGCTTCCGTTTTCTTTTTCGTTGTGTGCTTTATGTAGTTCTATGATATACTTCCAGTCATAACTGACTTGCTGGGCCATTAAGCTAACTGTTAAAATTCTTGAAGCAAATCTAGTAGATATAATGCGCAGCAGTTTTTTTTATATAAATAATAGAACAGAAACCACCGATCAATCGATCAGTTCTTGCGGATTGAGTAGGGCCGGGTCATGTCTGTCTGTCTGTCTTGTGCCAGGACCTTACTTAGAAGTAATCTCAAGAGATTTCTTAGGCATGTGTGTGTTTTTTTTTTTTTTAAGAAACTCATCCTTTTACGCTCAGGAGTGATAGAATAACAATGTAGTATTATCACTCCCTCTCGTGCATTTTTATCTAAAAATTTTGTTTACAAATTTATAAGCATGTCAAAGTCCAGAAACAGACTCGACACTAGCCTCTAGAGGTTTTAAAAGTTGATTGTATCTTCCAGAGGTGGACAGTGAGGCTTTCGTATCCTTACGCCAAGAGTAATAGATTTATAGACTATATCAAGAAAATGGACTATTTACCTCTATGACATAAATATTGTACAAGAAAATCCCCACAGGGTAAGAGCACACTGGAAGTTGATGCTCTCACTTTTGCATAGCCTTTTTATTGATTAATTATTATTTTTGTTGTTGTTGTTGGTAGTATTATTATTATTTCTATTTTTTTTTTATTTCTTATTTATTTATTTATTTATTGTCTTTTGCGGTCATCCTATTCGACTGGGTGGGTTTTATAGTGTGGGATTCCGAGTTGCATCCTTCCTCCTTAAGAGTTCATCACTTTTCTTACTATGTACGCTTTTTCTAGTCGCACACTCTTCTGCATAAGTCTTGGAGCTACTTCAGCATCTAGTTTTTCCAAGTTCCTTTTCAGGGATCTTGGGATCGTGCCCAGTGTTCTTATGATGATGATGATGATGATGATGATGATGATGATGATGATGATGATGATGATTATTATTCCCAAAATTATTTCCAGTCTATTGAATAGGAACCTGAGTCTACTCGATCATTTGTATTTTTTGCAGAGATCTTGTACAAGAAACATTTCACCTTGGTACAGAGTGTACGAGAGGAAGCTAAGGTATTTCTCCTCTCTTTCTTTTATATTATCTTCGTAAGACACTAAGACTACGGGCAACCTGGTCAAATAGATCCAGAAAGTTGAAGATGACCGAGATCTCGTTTAAGAAAATGTTCAACAGGGAGAAGTCCATTTCATTATTTCATTTTGCTTGGCGCACTCTCCAAAGACTAAAAGTTAGTATTTAATTGTGTTATTGTTTTTCTCTTGCGCTACTTCGGACTTTTTGAGATCACTCTGTGCTTTTGTTCGCTCTCAGATATCTGCGGACTACTTCGAAATCGTAGGATATCTTTTGCACAGCACCTGACACGTTATATCTGTATAATCTGTACCCATCAAGACCAGAGTCTATGAACCGTTGTGAATTACGTTATTACTTTCAAGACTTTACATTCGTAAATAGGTGCTGCTTTGCGTAAGCCAAATAGTTTGCAAAAATCGGTTTACATCGTGTATGGGTCTGAAAATGTGTAAAGTAATAAATAACTTGTCGTTCATGTAAGCTTGTATTCCTTTAAAGATTAATCTGATTGCTTTGTATTCATTAAATGCCACTTTTGTCTTTCGGTGCAGCTTCCAGAGCCTCCTAGTGTTCTCACCTTCCTTGTTTTATTTTCTTGATCTAAAAAAGATTTTATGTTCGCTGCATCGTTGTTGCCTTTCCTTTGTGTAGAGCTTCATCAAATTCTCCTCTTGCTGCTTGTTTTCAACTTTCAGATACTCTTCCTGTAGCAAATCCTGTAAATCCGTCATCCTTTTCCCGGACTTTCCTTCTCACTAAATCGTTAGTTTTCTTTCCTTTCCCTGCCCTTTGATCAAGAAATCTCTCTTCCAGCTCCATTTAGGCTACTAAAGGTGGTAATCTATTCGTCCCAATCTTACATTTGCTTTTCCCAAATATTCTGTTGAAACCTTAATGTTTCATTATGTACATGAAAATGGATGAACGCAGCGATAAGAATATTAATACTCCGACAAGAAGGAGAAAATACCTAAGTTGGTAGTAAAATCTCCCCTGAGCGCGTAACCTTAATCCCTCCTAAGTCTACGGAATATGATACCAGAATTTCACATCAAAACATGAACAGCTGAAAGAAAGCGTGCGTCAAATGTTATACACTGGCATCACTTTATTTTTACTGTTTTTTTTTTCGCGAATGGCACGTTATCGTTACTTGAAAGAATCAGTTAAACATTGACACACAAAAGAGGTTTGGACCCAGATTCCATAATTGGGCGTGTGAAGACCCTCTAGTAGGGCAACAGGAGCATTTGCTTAGTTGTGCGTCAATTTGTAATTGCTTTTTATGTCTATTTAACCAAATTTGTCAAGACTGGCAATGTACCATTGCTTCTGTAATTATCTCGTTGTTTTATGTGTATATTGGGAATAATTATATGTATGTTTTCATAATATCTTCTTCGCTCTTTTTTTTCTGTTTCTCATATGGGCTAATAACCCTTTTTCAGAACTCAAGTTCTAGGTGTTCCTACCATTGTTGTTAATGTATCTCTCCTTTTTTGCTAGAGCTAAGATACAGAACTATAACATTTTTATGATTGTCCGTTTTAGACCTGACAACAAAAATGAGGGTTCCTGCATTTGGCGTGTGAGACATGTGGTTATAGAAGGGAAAACATTCCTTTAAAAAAAGGTGAAAATCTTAAGAAGAAAGGGCCTTAGAAATTTGAGAACTGAAAGCAGATTTTATTAGGAATAGTGTTAACTGAGTGTGGTAAGTACAAATAAAAAGTTAATGAAGTAATAAGACAACGGATTGATTTTGTTATCTAATGTAAAGAAAATATATAGTGAAGATTTTTTAGTCATCAGGAGAAGGTGATTTAAGTAATGTGTTCTAAAACAAATTCTGATACGCAATTATTTTTAAGATCTTTGGGAAATGACGGCACAGGTTAAGGTAAATTATGAAACGGTATCAGGCACTAATGTGTCTCTAGCTGTCCATTACACGTTATTGCACAAGTTCCTTTCTCAGCCCACGTAACGAGGAGGGTCGGAAAACAAAATGTCAGTAACTTTTGCATCGTAAGTTGGAGTTATTTTCGCGAGAGAAATAATTTCAGGCTTAATTCTATCTGCTGATTTCAATTCTCTGGCAATGTCTTGTTGCCCAGGAGATCTGGTGGTGAGGACTCAAATTGACGTCTTGTGCTTTCGATGTTTCCCTGAAGTCAATTAAACTAATGGGGATTTTTATGAATGATTTTAATTGCTTTTGATTAGGGCAGGTCGAGGATTTGGCGACTCATTGTAAATATTTATGTTTTGCTACATTTTTTCTTATTCAGAAATGAAGTTAGTCATTGTAACCTATAATTTTTAAATATGCGTAAGTAGGAGTTGATTTGAATATTCGAAATTAAATTGGTTGATATTAAAACTAACTGCTCTTCATAGGATGATTTAATGATTCTCGAAATCAATTTAACTTGGAATAGAATGGGTTGAAAGTTAACAATTATTATTTTTTTCCCGTGGTGTGATGAGGGAATATTATGTTTTCAAAGAGTTGAGCTCATACTCTTAACAAGATATTGACGGAGGAGATATTTTCCGGTGGAGAAAGTCTTTTCATTTGTGTTTTCCAAAGTTTTTCCAGTGATTGATTTGGGTAATTTGTTATAGAACAGCGCAAGAGGTAGTCCATTTTCTGTTGGCATCAGCGATAATATCCTTCCGGTTTTCAAAAAGTATTGATGGGGTGATGTTTTAGACCCGTCCAAGCACTGACCAGAGCTAACGTTTTGTAATTAAGCCGGTCAACATATAGGGTAAAGCACTTGGATGGCGTTTGCAAGATCGTGATTCGATCCTGGCCTGCTTATTAAAGGCCGACCCGGCTGTTTATGTTTGCTTATATGCTTGAATTGCGCACATTTAAAAAAAAATTGTGTGTTGTTTATGAATACTAGTAGTTTTAGCTTATAGACATGTAGATATTGTGTGTGTATATATATATATATATATATATATATATATATATATATATATATATACATTCGTTCACATGTATATGTATATATAAAATGTATATTATATATATATATATATATATATATATTGTGTGTGTGTGTGGGTGTGATGTGATATATATATATATATGTAAGAATGTAGTATATATAGATATATATATATATATATATATATATATATATAACACATCACTACACGACACACACACCACACACACATGTATGTATAGTAGATATATATATATATGTGTGTGTGTGTGTAATGTAATGTGAGGAAATATATAAATATATATGAATAATGTAGGTATATATATATATATATATATATATATATATATATATATATATACACACATACACACATACACACACACACACACACACACATATATATATATATATATATATTTATATTTATATTTATATACACACATACATACAAACATACATGTACACGGAGATGGAAGAGGTGGTGAGGAGGGGGGAGTATGTGCTGTGGAAGGGGCATGTCGAGAATGATGGCCCATAAATGGATCAGTCTGGAACAAACTTAGCCGATGAATATCTCAATTTAGTCGGCCATTCATCTGTCGAAGGCGCTGCTGGCGTTCCATATCCTGTGACTAAATTGATACTGGCTTGAAGAGTCGCTCTCCTGAAACCAAGACGAACACAGACATCGGTTTAAATGCACTGGCTGAGTACTTGGTATCCAGGAAAGAAGTTTCCACCTCTTACACGCTGTGCCAGGATATGAAAGAGATATCATCAAAGGACGGGTTTCTTGTCAGATTAACGAAGGCAAATTGATGTCCTTCACATCTTTATAAAAAGGGGAGGCGAGGCAATGTTCCTTTTCGTCATGTCTCTCGTATATGATGGGATGAAGATGAAGTTCATGATAAATGACTTTTTAAAATATTAAATAAAAATAGATAAATACTCTTTTATTGTATCTTATTTACTCAAAATTAACATCCTTATTGTTATTAGCTTTACGGAGCATTAAGAATTGTAGAAGAGGGTTGGGTTGTCGGTGGAAAAGGGCAGAACCACTTGCATTTTGGGGTGGTGGGCGATAGGGGCTTTTAGTGTAATTAAGAAAAATCGTGCAAAATGCCCTAATTCTTTTGAACGTCTGTTGAGATTTTTGCGTTTAAAATGTTTTGGTTTGGTAAGTCGTCTTTTATTTACAGTTTTCTTTTCCTCTTTCAGCTGTTCAGCGTTATGTAGCTTTCATATTCAGTGGCTTTTCAGGCCTGTTCGATATGAATAGTTGTTGTTGTTGTTATTATTATTATTATTATTATTATTTTATTATTATTATTATTATTATTATTATTACTGTGAGCTACAGGTGATGTAACTGTTGTCATCGTTACTTA
>NC_061108.1:116537899-116577899 GCF_015104395.2 Macrobrachium nipponense
GCAGCAGGCACTTGTTTTGCAGAAGGTGGGTTACTGCATTATTTCTAAAGTAGAATATCGCACTTTTGCCTTCTTAACTTGCAAAGCATCTATGTGCACTTCCACACACACACATAATATATAATATATATGTAATATTATACTATATATTAGTATATATATAACGTATATAATATAGATATATATATTATTAAGTATATATATACATATTATGTGTGTGTCTGTTTGTGTGTAATATACTGTATATACAGGTGTGATTTAAAAGTACAATCTGTTAGTATTATCTGACTGATCTACAATAACAAATTAAGTTATGCTTAGTTGTTTACGAGATTCACGTAATTCTTTTGCCCGTCGAAATCTTTGTCACAACAAAATAGGGAAACTTTCCATTTGCTATATTACAGTCTTCCCTCCACCTAACTAATCGACTTGAAGCTTTAATGAGAAAAAGTTCGCAAGAAGAAAGTACAGCCATATTTTTTCTCCCACGGAATAAAGTTAAATAATAGATGTCGAAAGGGCAGCAGGGATTTGGCAATGGTGCGCAGTGTGAACTCTCTCTCTCTCTCTCTCTCTCTCTCTCTCTCTCTCTCTCTCTCTCTCTCTCTCATTAAAAATGCTAGAAAACTCTTGGAAATTATTGTAATAATATTAGATTAGATTATAATCTGTAAATGGATATTGTGTGTTCCTTTTCTGGAAGTAATTTCTGCTCGTAATTTTTTATATGTTATTCTTTTAGCAAATAGTGAATATTTTTAAAGGCTAAAGTGTTTTATAGTTTAAGATATCAACGCACATTTTGGTACATATCAATTGCATATTAATTTTAATCACATCTTTTAATAAGGATTTTAATTTAAAAAATGAATTTTGTTTTTATCGTCAGTAACAGTCTTCCTTCAAGAGATATTGCAGAACTAAAGGAAATACAGTACAAGGGCAAATCCGTTGTTTTGTTTCCCCAGGGGTTGCAACGAGTGGAGAACGCTTCTAAAGGATTATTTACTAATGATGAACTATGAAATATCGTCTCCGGAATTTGTTTTCTTGCTGTTCATTATGATGCAAACTATACCAGGACTGCGTTGTTCCGATAGCCAGAGGCCTGACTTAAATTCAAACGGAACGTTTCAAATATTTCAGTGTGTTGCTGTTCGGTATCTTCCTTTTTAATGAGTTGACTTGTCTTTAATTGTTCATGCAAATAGTAAACTCGCTTTTACCCGACTCCATTTAATCGAACATCCTGACAGATTAGCTGCAGGGGGATAGAGACCAAAGCAAAAATTCTGTCTAATTCTGGAAGATTGATTCATCGTCATATTTCCTTTTATTTCTTTGTTTATGTGAGAGAGAGAGAGAGAGAGAGAGAGAGAGAGAGAGAGAGATAGATTATGAAATCCATTCAAATGTAAGTTGTGGGAATGATTCTTAAACAGCACAGTGCTCTATAAAAGAGAATATTTGCTATCTTTAGTAACACAGTTAACGATGAATGCATGTTTAAACAGTTGAGAGTGGAAATGAATTCAGAATTTAATGTATTTTAAGTAATTACCTAAAAGATACCATGGAAACAATTAACTTTATGAAACGTAGATTACTGTTTTATTACCACATTCATCGTAAGTTTTGTTTTGATATCACGTTTAAAAGAATATTTATAATGGATAAGGATTTTGGCCAAAGACACTGAACTTATTTGAAGTTAAGAAAGCGATAAATTATCTTGTATAAACATTTTTGTTGCAATGTAACAAATATAACAATGGTGGGATGTCGCTTCCCTTTACCTCAGACTCCTTTTTACACGAGAACTAAAACTAAAAGCTAACATTTCTGACTCACACTTCACTTCAAGCATTGTTACTTTAGTTGCGCCCAGCAACCCATCCTCCGTACCATATACCCTGAAACCCCTCCACATTCTATCATAAATGTTTTCTAGGTCGATGTCCAGTACTTACCTACATTCTCTTTGCTTCCTAACCTCTCGCCTAATTGTTTTAAAATAAACAACCTTTCTAGAACCTCTCTGCTCTAATATCGCAACTTAGTATATCATCATCCAGCTTTCACAATCAAAATCCTACTAGACACAACCCGGGAATACTAAGCAATGGTATTCATCGTAGGTGTTGCAATCTCCTTTATTGGTTTTGTATTTATACAAGGAACTATTATAACTCACGCATTCCTTCTAAAACTTCCCCCTAATACACATATATGCCTTATAATCTCTGGCCTGCAACTCTGTCACACTTTCACTACCGTAATACAGTATCTCACGTGTAGTCCAATAATTTTTTTTATCTTCCTAATTGCCTTTCATGCATTCTCTAGAGTCGGTTCCAGAATTATCCACAAACTTCCTCTGAATCTCTCCACTCCTGCTTCATTCAGTTGTTTTATTTTCCTTAGTCAGCAAACCCCCAAAATAGTCACTTTATCGACCTAGAGTGCGTTCTCTGCAGGAAGGACCTCGTCATTTGCGTATTTCTTTCCTGGAAAACTATTTATTATTCTCATTAAAGTTTTTGCTCACCTGCCTTTTTATCTATGTTGCAGTCTTTCTTGTTCTCTCCACTTTTTTTTGATTACCTTAATGTTTTATTCTTGCTCCCTTTTCTCCTATACCACAAACATTCTCCGTTGACCTTATGACCTAATAATTGGATTTTTAGATACACTTATCTGCTTTTCTTATTGAACTCACCCGTGTTAATGACATTTCCTTTGCAGCTGAAACTTGTAACTTTTGCTCCAACGAAATGGGGTTCAGGCGTAGCCCCTCCACTCACCTATTTTATTCGCCCACTTGTCTCTATAGATTAGATGTAATAACCGATATTTTTGTTTTGGAGCAAACTTTAAGTAATGTCCGCTTCAAAAAACTAACTCTTACTTGAATTTTCATTATTATTTACCCATATATATATATATATATATATATATATATATATATATATATATATATATATATAATATATATAATATGTGTGTGTACATATATATATATAGATAATAATATAATATATACAGATATATATATATATATATAATATATATTATAATATTATTTTATATATATATATATTTTTATTTATATATATAATATTTTATTTATATATATAATTATTTATATAATATAATATATATATATATATATATATATATATCATATATATATATATATATTTCTATATATATTATATAATATATATTATATATATATATATATAAGATATATACACATCATACATACATACATATATTCAGTAGTATTCCACATAGGAAAATGAAATTGGTTTATCTCAGAAAATGCCCAACAGTTTCGTTCTCCAATGGACCTCTTCTTGGAACGTTTATTAAGGAAAGATGTAACCAAGAAAGGCCTAAAATTTAAATCATATTGTTTCCAAAAACTAGTAGTTTGAACTACAGACTATTCAACAGTAAAATAACACTAAAACAAGAAAAGTATTTAAACATTATTGCAACCACTGGTAGGTACAATATCTGATTCTCATGTTGAAAATAATTTAGATTTTTTAAACAGATTCAATAAGGAAAACTCCAAAAGATGATGAAATAATGGTAAGCTTTAATGTTAAAATGCCTGCTCACTTGTGTACCTGTCAACGACGTCTTAGAATTTCTAAATAGCGAACTAAATAAGCATGTTATATCTCTGCCTAATCATGTAGTTGTAGAGTTAATCAGACTGCGCGTGGTTGACACTTGTTTTATTTTTAATAGGAAATTTTACCGACAAAAATTTGGAATGCAGATGGGTTGGGTAATTGCTTTTCCCCAGTATTATCAAATATTTACATGGAATTTTATGAGTCTAGTATAGCTAATTCAATTATGGCAGATATTATTTTCTGGGTTAGATATGTTGACGGTGTATTTGCGATACTGAAAAATTCTATTGACATTCAGAAGATTTTAAGAGACCTCAATAATTTACTTCCCTCCACAACTTTACGGTTGACAAAGAAGACAATGGTATTATCTAATTTTTGGATGTAGCAGTTGTGAGGTCAGTTATAAGTTCTAGCTACAAGTTTAAAATACACAGAAAACCTACAAATAACAATCTTATTATTAACAATTACTCCTCACACAGAATAGAAGTAAAACTCTCAGCATTAAGATCAATGTTTCTTAGAGCTCTTAATATCTGCAGTCCGGAAGTTATCAATGAGGAACTAGAATTCTTATATTAAGCTGGCATTAGAAATAATTTTAAATTGGAAGATATTGATTATAGTATAACATTTGCAAGAAAAACATTTTACTCATATGTGGAGAAAAATAGAAAACTGGATTTTATATCTTTCCCATACCATCCCACATTAGAGTCTATAGTCTACCCCCTAAGGTTACTTGGTTTTAGTGCAACTTTTTTTTATCCTAGCACCATTGGAAAAACTTTAATTCATAATAGTCCGGAAAACAATGAGGGAGTCATATGTAAGATCCCATGCAAGTGCAGTAGTTTTTATATAAGACCATCTGGGAAGACACTCGAAAAAGGTATTTTAAATCATAAATACAATATAAGAACATATAATACAAGCAATGATTTATGTATTCACAGTAGTATGTGTAATGCACCGATTGACTGCTGGGGTCAAAGATTTTGTTTAAGAGCACAGGTTTTATCGAAAGAAATTTGATAGACAGCTTGCGTTGTTCACAGCAAAGGAAAAATTTTTAATTTATCACCTGGTTTGTTTAAATTAGATCCTTTTATCTTACATGTCATGAAACGTCAGTACAAATTGGATAATGCTCTCCATTAACTATCATATAGTATACGCTTGTTAATATGTACTGTATGTTATGCTGTTTCGAATGGACGTATTACCTCATTTGATATTTTGGTATTTTTCGTTTGTTTAACTACTTTTCTTGTTTTATTGTTATTTTACTGCTGAATAATCTGTAGCTCAAACTACTAGTTTTTGGAAACTGTATGATTAAAATTTTAGGCCTTTCTTGGCTACATACACTGTAAACTTAATCGCTTTCCTTAATAAACGCTCCAAGAAGAGGTCCTTTGGAGGACGAAACTGTTGGGCAATTTCATTTTCCTGTGGAATAGAACTGAATTACCATATCTTCGTGCCTAAGAAGATTACTAGTAATATATATATATATATATATATATATATATATATATATATATATATATATATGTGTGTGTGTGTGTGTGTGTGTGTGTGTGTGTGTGTGTGTGTGTATGTATGTGTGTGAGTATGTATGTATGTACAAATGTGTGTAGTTGATAACAAAATTAATGGGTAAAACTAACTTGGTATTCAACTTGAAAAATGCCATATAGATAATACATAATAACAAAAACGGATAGGGTGTGATTTAGCGTACCACGAAGGAAGGGAAGGAGCTGAAACCCAGCACTGAATGACTGTGATATGAAGATTGTGACGCCATCCGTTTCCTCAAAGCCTTGGTTATATGGCCATTGCCTGCCGTTAGGCAACTAAATGTAGAAATTGAGATAGCCTAGTTGCCACAAGTAACAGCACTATTGCTCGAATCCAATAAGGAAAATGTATTTAGAAAAGAATGTCGAGTTTCCCAGATAATCATGGAAAGAGAAAATACATCCGTAAGGAAACAGGTAGATAATGAAATGCTTGTGAGTTCAGGATGAATAATATTTATTGCTTAATAGAATTTTGTATGACAACAAGAGAGAGAGAGAGAGAGAGAGAGAGAGAGAGAGAGAGAGAGAGAGAGAGAGAGTAGTGTATCGAAAAGCTGATGGCGAGATTCATTCGAGACCGGGAGAAAATGGGAAAGAGGATGGATGATTTCCGGAGGAAATCTCCGACCATTACGAATGGAAACTTTTCTTTTCCGAGTCTTTCATGAAGGCAGAAGTAAATATACCCATTCATCGTTGGAACAATGACAAGAATGGCAAGTCAGGTCTGAAATATCGTTGCCTGGCGCTAAAAATACCAATAAAACAGAATTTGGCACTTTGCTGACGTAAAGAGCGCACTGGAGGCGGAACAAAAGCCGTTCTAAAGAAGACTTGTGGACATTTCGTTAATGGGTGCTCACTTTTCCTGTTACCTTGTATTGACAGGATGGTTTCAGGGTATTATGCCGGCGAGTTATACTCCGGCATGCGGGTGTGGGTGTGATAGGAAAGGCTGGTTTGTGTGAAGCTGTTATCTACACCTCGGGTCATTATTCCTTAAATTTTGAACAACGAAAGAGGAATTTCTGTTTTGTATCTCGATGGTAATTTACTTCTTAGGTTTTTAACTTCCTCGAAGAGCTGTTATTGACACATTCCGATTTATCGCAACATATGATAGATGACTACCTCCCAGAAGTGCGTGATAAAAAGCTTATTCATCACTAAATAATTTATTCTTGTGGTCATATAAACTTGCATAATATTTGACTTAGTATAACTTCGGTTCATTCATCAGGTAGCAAGGTAATTGACCATTTTAAGTCACTTTAAAAGGTTTCAAAATAGTGACATTTACATTAGTTTGTCTTAACAGTAATTCTAAAATTTTTCTTTCGTATTGGTACGGTTTGAAATATACTTATTCATGTTCCTATTTTTTCTCCGAATGTATAACAGCTACTATTTGTGAATCTTTAGAACAATTTATATATTGATTTGTTTACAGCTTTTAGGTTAATTCGACGTGCTCAAGAATTTCTGTATTCTCCCTTCATGGTGTCCATATTCATTACTACTTTCCTACATGCACGCGTACTCACATTTATATGAATGTATGTATGTATGTATGTATGTATGTATGTATGTATGTATGTATGTATGTATGTATGTCCATCCATCGTTTGCTGTCTGCTCTGAAACAGACCAACTGATAAACCTTGAAAATACAGATGGTGAATTATGGAATTTTAAGGTCACATTCATTAGTCTTTGAACAGAGGAGAAATATTCACTTGCCTGCTATTTCATTTTGCATTTTTGTCCCAGAACATTTCATTGTCAGAAACGTAATTGCTTTCTGAATGGACATTAAATCTTCCGTGATTACGACCCTGTTTTAATCTCCTATCTCCTTTGTAATTTTTTACTTTTATTTTGTGATAAAGCCGCAGTAAGACTTTTTATTTTGTTTGCGCAAGTCATCAGGAGCTTATTATTTTTATTTTCTATTATTATTGACAGATTGTTAGAGCATTTTACTAATTTCCGCAATATTCTCTGTCACATTTATTCCATTTGTTACAAATAAAGTATTTGTGCCTTGGGTGTATTTTAAGGTAATTCACCGATTAAAATTATAAGATTGAATCAGAAGTTCTTCTTAGATTGTAACAATCCTTGATGGGCAAAACCAGCTTCATCTGTCAATAATTAATTCAGTTTTTATGTTCGCATCGTCGTCTTTTTTATTTTGTATAAGATTTCGTACTTCAGGCAAAAACTAGTTGTCGCTATGTTATAGGATTGTATCCTGTTACTTAATATATAAGAAAAATGCAGATCCTTACTTCGTAATTATTTGCTCAGCATTTAATCATGTTTTATATATTATTGTATATTATTTTTATTCTTACCGTAAAGATTTACATCCTGTCTTAATGCTGGATGTACACTGGTTTACAATAAGCATAAGTATTTGGTCCATTGTGAAGTAATCAGTTATTTCGGCCTAAAAAATTTGGAACGAAATTCATGTAAATATTGTAAGCTCAAAAACGAATTATTGTTCTGAGCTTTGCAAATCAAGCTTTATGAACCCGATGAACTCGGAGTAGCTGTCTTCATAATTTGTAGGTTAATGTGATTAGCCTAATATTATTGTGGAATAGGAGAAAGCCTATCATTTGGCACGGGACCTAAATCATCTAAATTTAGTGTTTCGGAAACTGCTTATCTTAGCTTAGATATAAGATGTAACTTGCAAAAACGTTTAATGGGATATTTGTTTGCATTTGTGGAGAGAGAAAAGGTGCAAGATGCAAGAAGTAGCTTTTACAATGACTCATTTTTCTCATATTACGTCAATTTCGTATAGCGATTTTTGCTTCACCTCGGATTGTACAGAATGACTGACATAAAGTATTCTGTAGGCAAGCATTGGAGGAGGAGGTAACTGTTTGATAATATCATCGCACTTCACACAAACGCTGTTGCTTCGATGCCTCTTCTCAAGATCGAATGAATTCCCTAGGTGCCAGATTCAATTCCCGCTTTAGGTAATAGGTTTCCCTTCCAGCCGCACTAACTTCAATTAGTTGTATGCTCTTCTCTTTCCCATAGCGGTTGTGTTTTGTTTCTTCGTACAATTCCCTCTCTCGCAGGATGTATTTGCTGTGACTTGGTAGGAAAATGAAGTATCGCTCTTTGTAAGGACGGTTGTTTATTTATTTATTTATTTTTTTTATTTCGGCACTACAAAAAATTGTTTTCCTCCAAAATGGTTCTACTTTGAAACTGCTGCAGAAATATATTCTCGTGAAATATTTTCTCAGGTTGGCATCGAAGCACTGAGATTATAATATTCCCAGTACCACGGAAATGCCTCGTGAACATGTAACACTAAGTAAATTAATTCTTTTTTATAAACAGAAAATAATAAAAGAAATGAATTTTAGATTGCATTTTCTGACAGTATTCACAAGAATCCACATCTGATTACCCAGGCTCATTAGAATGCGCACAAATACATACATAAGTACACTTCTATGAACACTTGAGTTCAACAGTAAATTAATGTTGGCGTAGCCTTCTATTCTAATTATTACGTATTACATTACTAATATTTGATTTTAATACCCACATTAGTTGCAAGGATTTCATTTTAGAAAGGTGGGTTTACCTTGTTAATGCTTTGTCCAAAGACTTTGTTTCCGAGGATTAAATTCAGTAGTGAAGTGGCTTACGTATAATCTCCAACATCTACTTAACTCAAGTTACTTTTTTATTACGCTCGTATAAAGGATGCAAGTTGAATGTCAGTCCTCTAGATTGTTTCGGCACAGTAAAGTATCCAAGAGATTCTCTTGTGAAGTGCAGTGATGGTCTTCGATAGGTAATTTTATCGTTTATTTATAATGTTTGCTGAGTTTGGACATCACAATTTTTTTTATCGTTAGCATTATTATCTAATTATACATGAGACGGAATCACTTACCCTCCTTCAGTTATACGCAAGATTTTGCTGCTTGATATATTTAGGAAATATTTTGTATATTTTCTTGTAATATATTTTTTTACTTTTTCCTGCTTTAAGGTTAGGTTAAGGAAAGATAACTTTAGGATTTTTCCCTGTTGAAATGTGTCTTTGATCTTTGAAGCTGGCAGTAATCTGTAGAAACAGCGTGCGTAACTCTTCTGCGCACTCAGTTGCAGTTGTGATCTGTATCAGAGAGAGAGAGAGAGAGAGAGAGAGAGAGAGAGAGAGAGAGAGAGAGAGAGAGAGAAGGGGGGAGGGGGCTATTATACTTTTGTTCTTTGGTCTTGTAGCCTATTAAATCCAGTATCTGTAGAGATAAAGAGATTGGAAGGGACATAACTGGAGGGGAGTTTCAAAGCTCTGTATAAAGTTTGGATAGAAAAGGTAATTGAATACGGCTTTATAAGAGTAAGTTTCTGGATAAATAACGGAGATAGGGAGAGAGGAGAGTAGAAATTTTAGGGAAACGGAATCCAGAAATTGGACGCTCATAATACCTGACGGAAAGCGTAATAGACAGATAGATAAAGAGAAGTTAAGAGAAGAGTGGGACGTTTGGAAGCCCCGTTTACACTGAGTTCGATGTCATTATCGATACCGTCCACGTCACGAGACGAGACCCTCGCATTCCGAATTTTGCTTCTCTCTTCTCGAGTCTTTGATCTTTTCTTGTGGCTTTACGCATCAGCGAATCACTAACTGGCTCCGAAGCCTTAGAAATTTCTGATCAAGTATTTTTGAAAATATGAATTTTCTTCAATGAAATTTGGTTTTCTGATCAAGTATGTTTGAAAGTATGAATTTTCTTCCATGAAATTTGGTTTTATTTTGTTTGTCTTTGAATAAAAAATCGGGGAATTTTTTTTGCAAGAATTCTTTATTAAATCATTAGAAAATATCACTCACAATTGCATCAGTGTGATCATATCTGTAGGTGCTATGATGCAAGACATGAGCAGTTATAAATTGTGTTTGCTGTTTGTCTTAATGCCAATAATTTTACATTCGTTGACATCATCCTGTTACGTGACGCACAATGTTCCTAAAGGCTGTGTTGCCTCAAGCATTTATTTACTCCAATAGCTTTTCCATTGTATATACTGGTGTGTAATTTCCAGAATGTCGTCATAATCCTTCCCTTACATTAGCAGGCATATTTATAGAGTAGAAATACTGGAGGGGGACATATATTCGAGGAAAATTATTCCAGCGTGGGATGGATCATCGTACACAGAGTTTATGTGGTGTAGGCGAACACTGTCAGGCAGTAGTTTCCAACCTGTGGGGCGCGCCCCCCTGCGGGGGCTCGAAGGGCTGTCATGGGGCCCGCCAATGTTTGATGAAGGGGATAATTATATCTGAAAACTACTAATTATAATGGAATTCAGAATTTCAAAATACTGAGAAAATATTTCAGATATAAATATGAAATTTAGTCTTCTCAATATGTAAACTATTTCAAATTCTATATTAAGGAATTAACATATATATATCATAATATATAATATATATATATATATATATATATATATCTATATATAGATTATATATATTGCTATGTATGTATATATCATATATATCTATGTATGTATATATATATATATATGTTAATTCCTTAATATAGAATTTGAAATAGTTTACACACACACACACACACACACACACACACACACACACACACACACATATATATATATATATATATATATATATATATATATATATAGTTAATTCCTTAATATAGAATTATCTGAAATGTTTTCTCAGTATTTTGAAATTCTGAATTCCATTATAATTAGTAGTTTTCAGATATAATTATACCCTTCATCAAGCATTCGCGCCCCCCATGACAGCCTTCGAGCCCTGGCAGGATCGTATGGAAGTCGTGCCAATAACAGAGGAAAACCTCTAAACGCGGCGAGACAAATTAGAAACCCGTCAGTTAAATTAAGTTCCTCCCTTAAAGACATGTTATAAATACATAGCGAGGCAGCGGGCTTATCCTTGTCTGGCTTGTAAAACGTTAAAATAATGGCTATTTCTATAATGAGGGGAAGCTGTAGCTATGGACAATTCTACCATCACGACCAGGGACCGCGACTAACTCCAGGAATACAGCATAATTACTTCAAAGATTATGTGAGGCTGTGGAAACGTTTCCCTTAATGATAAATTAATTAGTTTCAAAATCAGGCAAATGGAGAGCTAAATGTTAAACTGAGAATCCCTTACAGCAGCGGTTTCCAACGTTTTCTAATTCTCGCCCCGTTCCTTAAATACGGTAATTTACTGGCATAATCGGCACATGTCAATAATTCACTATATATATTATATATATATATCTATATATATATATATATATATATATATGTATATATATATATATATATATATATATATATATATATATATATATATATATAGTGAATTATTGACATGTGCCAACTATGCCAGTAAATTACAGTATTTAAGGAACGGGGCGAGAATTAGAAAACGTTGGAAACCGCTGCTGTAAGGGATTCTCAGTTCAACATTTAGCTCTCCATTTGCCTGATATTGAAACTAATCAATTTATCATTAAGGGAAACGTTTCCATAGCCTCACATAATCTTTGAAGTAATTATGCTGTATTCCTGAAGTTAGTCGCGGTCCCTGGTCGTGATGGTAGAATTGTCCATAGCTACAGCTTCCCCTCATTATAGAAATAGCCATTATTTTAACATTTTGCAAGCCAGACAAGGATAAGCCCGTTGCCTCGCTATGTATTTATAACATGTCTTTAAGGGAGGAACTTAATTTAACTGACGGGTTTCTAATTTGTCTCGCCGCATTTAGAGGTTTTCCTCTGTTATTGGCACGACTTCCATCCGATCATAATAAAAGGCAGTTTTGTTTTCCTTGCTCGGGCGTTTATACCGAATGTTATTATATCGTAATCTCGTATTGTTCCAATCTGATTTTGTTTTTTTTATAGCATGACAAATGTTTACCATTGATGATTTCCATTTAATGCCAACTAATAGTGACTGAAATATTACAATATGAATCGACGTTTAATTGGAAAGACTTTTTTTTCTGTGAAATTATAATGACTTTGTAAGTAGAGTGGAAAAAATCGTAATTTGATTATGGTGGTATAAAAGTGGCAAGGACAGAAGTTGAGTATGGAGAATGATAAAGAGTAAATTGTATGATTTTATAATAGTTAAAAATCCTTTTTTAAGTTATGAAGCACATTAGAAACTTATCTATTTTAGCAAAAAAGGAGAAAAAGGAAAAAGAAGTTTGTAAGAAAGAATGACGAGAACTTTTTGAGACAGAATATTTAGGTTATCGAGTAGAAAAGTTAAGTTATACTTTTGTTGCGCTTCTGTTGAAGTTTTCACTCACGCACTGTAAGATTATTTACTAGACATGAATATCCCAAAGTTCGGAAAGGACTAAACTATACACTGCAATCAATGCAAACATTATCACAAGGAAAAAATTGAAATTGCGAAATATTATGCATCGGAAAATGTGAAATATCTTTGCTGTGTTGTCATTCTGGCCTTGCGACATGCTGCCTGCTTCGTTAACTCTGCGTTTAATATTCTTCTTTTATCCGAACCCGAGTCCGGTATGAATATATAAACTTACAAGTCAGAAGCGAAGAAGAAAATAGAAGTTTTAAAGGTCTTTGAAATTTTGTATTGAATTGTTTAATTATTGTTGAACTTGGTACTTTTTAGAAGTGGCTATGACGATTTGGCCTGCAAGTAGATAGATACAAATATTCGTATAAGAATATAGAACAAGAACCGAAATTTTCATTTAAGAGCAAGAATAGCATAACAAAGCATAACTCCACGTAGAATTGATGTTTATTATCAAAGATTTTCAGGTGAAATGGATAATGGCGATGGAAGAAAATTCTTAAAAGCTCCCGATGAAGATAAGAAATAATGATTAGTAAATGAATGTGCAAAGGAAACCGTGATAATGGAAAAGAACAGCCAAAGTATCTGTATAAAATATATACTGATAAAATTCCCTTGCAGACCATATGAATATTCCTCAGAAATGTTACCATTCCTTGTGGAAACAGAAAGAATTATCAATTGCAGAAGTGGCGATGAAAATGGGGTTTTGCAAGGAAGTGTCTGATTTGAGTCCGCATAGATATATATATATATATATATATATATATATATATATATATATATATATATATATATATATATATATATATATATATCTGTGTGAGTGTTTACACGAACGTATATTATTAATGAATTATGAAAATAACAATAATTTACAGTGCGTTATTCCAAATTCTATCGTTATTCATCAGGGTGCGGGCAAGTGTCCATTATGAAACGTCATTCCATTCATTTTGCGCTGTCTATCTCCATTGTGGACGCTTTAGATCAATATTAATATTCAGTTGATAACATTATCCTTTTCATTTCTCATTTCGGCCTTGAGCGAACAAACCCTGGAGCTTCGAGTATGATCCCGGATTGAATTTCTGATATTCCAGAGTGAACGTTCATCAGTGGAAATGAGTGAAAGTTGAATTGCTTGAATGAGGTTCGTTCGACTTTATTGTCTTTCATTCCTTATTAGTTTCTTTGGTTCGTTGGTTCGTGCTTTCGATATGGATACATTCCCTGTTGAATTATGGAAATTGATGCTATGGAGTTTCTTAGTATATAAGCTTTTTTTTCTGGCGATTTCTTTCTTGTTCGAACCCATGTGCAATTATAGATTTATTTTATTATTTTTTAAAGTTAAGAACTATAATTTGCAATGATAAATTTGGAAAAGATATGTTTCATATTGAAATTTATTCAGTGCGAGTAGACGCGATGGAATTCGAGACAATTGCTAGTGAAAGTTTTCAGTCCAGAGGTTCTGGAATATTTAGATGGTATGAATTATGAGATTCTGCGTCATAACAGTACCCTATTGATTCGTGATTTTCTATGCTACACCTAGGACTTCATTTCCTGTGGATGCAAGTGCTCTCTCTCTCTCTCTCTCTCTCTCTCTCTCTCTCTTCTCTCTCTCTCTCTCTCTTTCTTTCTTCTTATTCTGTTAATGTTTTATCCATGATGAAAGTTTATGGCCCCGCGGTGAAAATTGTCATTCATATTCTCTGTGTAAACTAAGGAGCATTTTTGTATTTTCTTTTGTGTTTGCCCATAAGACAATCATGTCATTATAGCCTGAAACTTTCTCTATAAACAAAATGAATAATTTATCATTAGTAAAATTTTTATTACAGAATAAGAGCATATAGTCAAACAACTCAAAATAGTATAACTTGAAAGAACCCAGTAGAATTCCCATTCGAATTTACCACATGAGGTGCAGTATCGTCAATCAAGAATAGTATTTTAAGGTAGTTTAGCACCATTTGGCTGCCGTGTTGTTTGTGTTTTTACAAAAATATAGTACTTATAAAATATATTGGGTAATTTGTAATGATTACTCCGACATAGAATAGCTTTTTTTTATAATAAGTAGTTTGTCTTTTAGGTTTTATTTTTAGAATATTGAGACGAAAATCATGAAAAATTTGAGTCTCTTCTAAAAGCAGTATCATGTTTTCATCATAATTGGTAATAAAACTTCTCTTGAAACTACAGTATGTGTAGGAGTTTTGAACCATATTTTATTTTTTTAAGATGTCGTACTAAGTCCATGGGTTCAACTCCAAAGTGAGCTAATTTTAGAAGTTCATCGTCCAACTACAGAGCCGGCGGAATCTCCTAATGACCGCCGCTGCTTTTGTAGGTCGATGACACGTATATTAATAGGCGGGGTGTTTACCGTCGAAGTTAATGGCCTCCAACAATTACAAAGACTGTGGCGTTGATCTAGGATAACGGTGCTTTCCATAAAGTGTTGGGGTCGGTGTTCGCTGATAATGTTCCTGGAGTGATTTTTCATAGCTCGTGTTACCGACAAAATTTATGAATGTAAGCTCGCACCGTTGACTAAGGAAACTAAATTGTAATTGAGACTTTGTATACCTATGCACATGCATACATACTGTGGATCTTATAAATATATCTTAATATATCCGTCTTAATGAGGCATTTTTATGCAAACAGCTAAATTGAAAGAAAAATCATGTTGCGTTAGGTAATATAGATAATGAATAAGGTGGTTAATTGATAGGAATGAATAGGTTATCATCTCGATATAAATGGGAGAAAATAAAAGAATAGTCACAAGGAGGAAATTAAAAGAAGTTAGCTGTACATCATACGCCTAATGAACTTCATAGTTCAGCTTTTGCGTTGACAATTTAACAAAGTAAATAACACGAGGGAAGAATATCGAAGTCTCTTGACTATATTTTGACAGCAGCAAAGTCACCAGGTCGGTTCCTATTTACAACGTTAGATCTTTCAAAAAGTTTTAAGCGGGTTTCAGGGAATTGTCTCCAGAGGAAAATACTAATAAAGATGGTTTGCCGTTGCGACTCCACAGTCCCGGTTGCTCAAGAGAAAAATGAAAAAAATAAACAAAACCACGGAACTCTGGGCTTTAAAATCGTTCGGATTAATTCTGTGGATGTGTTATGTTGGCAGGGAAAAGTTTAGAAACTACTATGAGATTCAGGGTCTCTGTAACACGGTTTTTTGGACTTTGCTCCTTGTCAAAGCATCGGATGTAGCTGAAAGTTGACATATGTATCTTTTACAACCACACACAAATTTTGTCAGCATTATCAATAACGTAAACCCGATAGTTTTAATTTTTATAGAGTAAAAATGATCTAGCCGACGCCATGGCCAATGATTACGAGCCAAGAGTCGAAAAACACTCATTACGTAAGCAAGGTAAACAAACACCTCTTGACTAAATGTTGCCCCGCCCATCCACCAGACAGAAATTCCATTGGCTCTGAAACCCAAAGACTTTATGAATGGCAGAACGATACATAGATGTGGGTGGGGTATCAGTGCTAGCGTAGTAATACTACTGTAGCAGTAGTGCCGCAACAGTATAGCAGTAATATACATGAATTAAACGTTTAGGCCAACTGCTGGGATCCTTGAGGATCATTTAGCACTTCTTACAACTACTCGAGAAATTAGTTTTATAGCCAGAAGTTAAATTTTCTAATCCAACAATGCCCATGGTAGCCTTCAGTGTTATCCTGAATTATAACGAGGCGAAAGTGGGTGGAGCCTCGTGAAGTCTCCATTCTGACGATAATTATTGGTGAAGGTTTAAAGACAATATATGGTACCGGCTATTTTTTTTTTTCAGTAAATAGGTAGATAGCCAATAAATAAAAATTGCTTGACATTGGATATAGCAGTTATCAAATCAAGCTTGTCTACTATGTTTTTGATAATTACCAACTATTCCTTACATCTTGTCAATCTGATTGTGACCTATAAAGTAGACTGTAATTTCTTTGGAAACTTATTTTGGGAGTTAGACTAATAATCGAAGTGTTTTTGTATTTATTAACATATTTTGTTGGTTTGTTCATTATGACAATTATCAGTGGAGAGGTTCCAGAGTTCATAAAGGTGTACTGATTTGCTTGTATTTAAATTTGTATGTCATTGTTGCCAGAGGTTTAGCCTTCGTTACGTATAGCCAATCATCCATCGAGAAAGAGGGAAGAAATGCTGTCAGAAGTTACGTAACGAGTGCGTTCGAAACCTTTTCTCTGAGTAAGTTGGCCCGTCTTCAAAAAAGGTCACTTTTACATTATAAGTACCAAATTTATTCAACCTACGTAGTGCAGAATACACTCAAAATTTATGTGTTGATATAATATGTATTCTGAATAAGCGTTATATTTATGAAATGCATAGATAAAAAGTTATTGCGAAAAAACCGTGTTACAGAGGCCCTGAATCTCATAGTAGGTGTTTTAAAAATAAGAGCGAAATTAGTCCCGTGAAACCATTCCAATCGGATACCAGGATTTTCCTCACGCCGTTGGAGTTTGGAACAGCCTCCCGAGGATATCGTGCAATTGGAAGTTCAGAAGTTCTTGTGAAGATGCAATGCATTATTACCCTAATAATATCATTCTCCCTGTCTCTTAATGATTTGCATACATTTTTAAAAGCTAAAGAGATTAACAATATTCATAAGAAAAAAGTATTCTTCGTTTGAAAAGAGTCAAGTAAGTTGCGAGACTAGAAGCGGTTCCAACGAAAAACTGTAAACACCGTTCAAATAAACTATTCTCTCTCTCTCTCTCTCTCTCTCTCTCTCTCTCTCTCTCTCTCTCTCTCTCGTCTCTCTCCTCCTTCTCTCATCTCTCTCTCTCTTCTCTGTCATCTTGGCTGCTTTGTTCCCTCTGCAGCAATATATATATATATATATATATATATATATATATATATATATATATATATATATATATATATATATATATATATATATATATATATATATATATATCTGTTTCTACTATTATATTTTATTATTATTCAGATGATGAACCCTATTCATATGGAGCAAGCCCACACGAGCTATTTATTTGGAATTGAAGCTTCCAACGTATATGGTGATTTATTTATTTATTTTTTCTAAGAACTGATCTTATCTTTCAGTACTTCCCATTACCTTATGTTACTTGTTTCGAACGAACACCATATGCGTTGGAAGCTTCAATTTCAAATATATGGCTCCTGTGGACTTATTCCATATGAATAGGGTTCATCATCCAAGTAATAATTAACAATAATAATAATTTACTGGGAGTCGTGCCAATCTGGCTACGTGAGTAGTTGAATAAATTAGCTGCTTCTTCCTTCTTGCCATGTGAACACTAAAGTTTACTGAAGAGCGAAACAGACATGTATATTGTTGCAGAGGGACAAACAGCCTGAGAGAGAGAGAGAGAGAGAGAGAGAGAGAGAGAGAGAGAGAGAGAGAAGTTAAGTATATCTTAGTTCTACCAGACCACTGAGCTGATTAGCAGCTCTCCTAGGGCTGCCCCTAAAGAATAGATATTTTTACGTGGCTAGGAACCAATTGGTCACCTAGCAACCACGTTATATCGAGAAGTAAATTTCTTTCTCCAGAAATATATTCCTCTAATTCCGTGTTTGCCGAGCCGAGGATCGAACTTCGGACCATCGGATTGGTAGCCGAGCACGAGAACCACTTGTCCAACGAATATTGATATTCTCTTTTGCTTTAGATATGGTTGCATCTCAGAAGTTAGTTGTCATCGGTATTTCAATAATTAGTATAACAATCGCGTAAAGCTGTATAAATAAAAATAATGATATAAGGAAATGATACTTTAGGTTTTAAGAACACGTGATGAGTAATACCATATTTATTATGTGTTTTTTCTGCTTTTCGTTCATTTAGATCGAAGATGTGAGAAAGTTCAAACCATGTTAAGGAATGTGAAGTACAGATATTGAATTTCAGTGATATTCGAGGATAAGAAGAAAATAATTCTGCAAGGAAATAAAAGAACAGGGTATAAACACACATACAGAGAGAGAGAGAGAGTGAGAGAGAGAGAGTCTTTCAAAATGAGGTCATATTAAAACCGTGAAACTCTTATGGTGTCAAGACCACCTGGAATTATAGGCCAGTTTAGTGCAGTGATAAAAATGAAATAAGGATAATGAAAAATAGTCAAGTAATTGAGTGCTACAAAATAAAGGTATCGAATTAACTCCGTGAAATCCCGTGTGATATTAAAAATAATCATATGGACTCGATAGCTTAAGGAGCGATTTGAAAAATCCACATAATCTAGTGTTTAATTAAACTTGTTGTATAAAAAGAAAGGCAGGCTGTGACGTTATTGCTAGCTTCACGAAGTAGCCTGAATAATCCGAAGGGAAGATTAATAGACATATTGCCGAATCTATTTCAGTCACAAACAATACTTTGCCCTTTGTGGTTGTGGTCATATGCGGTGGTTAAGAAGGAACAAATGATTTATTCGTTCTTCCTTCTAGTGTTAGCTAAAAATTTTATGAATGGAAGTAGAAGAGATATAAAGGCAGAAAGAGATGCCCAGGCAAATAGCAAGTTTTCGGATGGAAGAAAGAGTAACGAGTAGGAATAAGCGCCTCAGTGGCGTGATCGGTATGGCCTTGACCTGCCACCTCGGTGGCTGCTAGTTCTATCCTCGGGCATTCCATTGAGGTGTTAGAAATGTGTATTTCTGGTAATAGAAGTTCACTCTCGACGTGGCTCGAAAGTCACGTAAAGCTGTTGGTTCCCTTGCTGAATAACCACTGGTTCCATGCAACGTAAAAACACCATACAAACAAACGAGTGGAAAGACAAGCAGACAGGCAGAAAGAGGAAATTAATAACTCAGACTCACGAATAAATAAAGAGGGAGATTCGAGGGATCAGAAAGAAATTAAATTTTTTGTTGATCGTACAATGTTGATACCTTCATATCTACAAAATCTTGATAATTATTTCCTGTTTATTTTTTCCTTTGTGCATCTGGCCGATCACATTTCCATTTTATTTCTTAGAAATCTTTTATACGAAATGTACGACTCGTGTTGGAAAGTAATAAGTTATTCAAATCTCAGTATTCCCTTTGACGTTAAAGAATTTTTTTTTAATTTGATCCTCCGAGGGTTTTAACCATGAACTATTTTTTCCATTTTAGGAGAGAGATGGAGAGATATTGCGTCAGAGAGATAGAAACAGACACACACACACACACAACCAAAGAAAGATTTCAGGGGAAGACCAGTTCTTTTTCCCTTTGAAGCAAATGAAATGTATTCATTTGAGCGGTTGTCCCCCTAGTATTTTTTATTCGTTTGTTGTAACATTCTTTTTAGCAGCATAAAATTTCAATTCACAGATTATTGTAGACGATCCTATTGACAGTTCCCTCTCTCTCTCTCTCTCTCTCTCTCTCGCCTCTCTCTCTCTCTCTCGTCTCTCTCCTCTCTCTCTCTCTCTATATATATATATATATATATATATATATATATTATATATATATATATATATATATACACGGATATATCCTTGTGCTTGTACATACGTATGATATATAGACGTATCGTGTGTGCCAGTCAATGAACTGAATATATATATATAATATATATATATATATATATATATATATATATATATATATATATATATATATATATATTACACTTAAGAGGATTAATGGAAGATTATCAGTGGGAGTGACCTAAACTGGCTTACCTGTGGATGGATCTCTTGGTATGAATACCACCTTTTCTGTAACTTTTCTCATTCATCTACCTGAATAGGATGACAGCATTCTCTGAAATATAGTATTTTTTCTCTATATTTTGGCGTTTTTGTGGGCTCCTTTTATTAGACACACACACACACACACACACACACACACACACACACACATATATATATATATATATATATATATATATATATATATATATATATATATATATAATATACCTGTACATATAAGCACACGCATATAGGTGTGTATGTATATACATATATAGTGTATAAACCGTTTCTCATGGTTCTTCGAAAAGGAAATCATGTCAAGAAATTCTTCGCATAAGGAACTTCATATACCAACTCGAAAGCCCATAAAGAATTTTAAGCCAGCACGCGTTCTCGCGTCCTGCATATTAAGGCCTTTCTGTTCACGTAACCTTTTCACTCCATCTGCTGAGCTTTTACGAGGTTTTCCTTTGCTCTTAGCCCCTCAGCATGCAAACTTTTTTTTTCACGGAATTATAATCTCCAATTTTCGGTCGTGAACACAGGTTTCAAAATCAATGTTTTCGTCTTTGCATAAAATTTGTTTATTATATTTTCATCCCTCTTGCCGTCCATCGTCACATATCCTACATAATCAGTACATCTCATTAGTTTCAAGCCATTTTTCAATCATTCAACATCCTCCCTTCACTTCCGTTAAGTAGAACCAGTTGAATGTTTACGTCGGATATTCCAACCTCCTCCTCATCTTATTGATGGCTCCTGCTACCATTTCAGATTCAAATACTCTGGGACGTTCCGTTTTCTTTTATTTCACCACTCATATTTTCTTTCAATTGGCTAAACATATTAAAGATACTCAGAAACGACTTACTTCCATCCCATATTCACGACGCTAGGAGCAAAATTGGTCTCTTAAGGCGTTACGTTTTGTCCGTATTACGCTTGCAGTTGTGATGCCATCCACATTACGTTATTGTAATTATAACTGATTATTATTGTGATCGGTCGCGTCGTAGTTGCTTAAGACATTATTGATGTTTTTTTCCTTATTTTACAGGGTTGACATCACACCGTATTCTATTCCAGTGGAGAGCTTCCCTAAATATTTAAGGTAAGTAAGTAGGTCTTTTTAAAGATTTCTTTGCAGAATTGGTGTGATTCTCTTTTCCCGCACTCTGGCGTCATGGAACAATGTATTCTTTCGTGTCCCCTAACATTCTTTCAGTTGTAGATCAGGTTCATTGCCCATGGTGACGTCTTGCTTTCTGACGTTAATCAGCGCTGCAATTTAAGATGTGGAACTTTCAGTTAAATATGTGACACGTTTTCCTCCCCTTTTATGGGTTTATTTCTCATTTACTCTTCAATTTAACCGATCCGTTTAGAGATATTTCATTCGAAAAATGTCTGTTGTACTTATACGTTTTAAGGAAGAATTTTTCAACGTCCATATTAAGATACATATCGTGTCAGGCCAGTCTTTAAATAGTTTAGGAATGTCTGTGAACTTACGCAGATAAGTGGGCACAAGCCTTGCAGTTTCATTAAATAAAAAGCTAAGCTTAGAAACTCGTCACATTCCTGGGAGCTTTGTGTGAATGATAATAGGTCAAAGTAAAGCCTAAAAAAAACCTGCAGAATAATAGATCGAGTATTCGGTACACACATAAAATACTTTTAATTGCAATCCGTTTATTTAAGGTTAAAGGTGAAATACTGTTGGATAGCGCCGGTATTTATAAAAGCAAGTTATATATTTATTTTTAACTTCTCTTTATTTGTTTCGCAACGAACATCAAAGGATTCTCGAATTTTCATTTCAGTCTAAAGTCGACCCGCGCCTTTTTCCGAATGCCAGAGTATCGGCTCAGATAGCGCTGAAGTGCATTTAGAGGCATTAACGCTTTCGCTGTCATTTGGTCGCCGAATGAATTCCTGTTGAGAGAGAGAGAGAGAGAGAGAGAGAGAGAGAGAGAGAGAGAGAGAGAGAGAGAAAATTGTTTAGGTGTATGTGACCTCATAACAGAGAAAGGAAAATGTTATAGTTATCTAGTATTGCCGAAGAGAAGGAAAAAAGTTTCTGGATTTGTTATAGAGAGAGAGAGAGAGAGAGAGGAGAGAGAGAGAGAATATGTGTGTGCTCTGTGTTTTATGGAGTCATCAAAGAGAGCGAGAAAGCAACGAAGGGGAAAGCAAAGATGCTGATTGAAAAGGGGAGCTGGAAAGGAGAGAGAGAGAGAGAGAGAGAGAGAGAGAGAGAGAGAGAGAGAGAGAGAGACGGGGGCGGTTTGCGTTTGGTGTTGTGACTTGATAATGTTTTGAAGGGACGGGAATAAAATTGAAATACATCCTTAACGAAAAGGAAACGGGCATGGAAAGAAAAATGTGTAAATTCATTAAGAAATCCTTTCGGAGAGGTCACCTTTTAAGGGCGCAGAACGTAATTTTAGTCAGAATTATTAATATTGTTAAACCTGTGCATGCATGAATGTCTTAAATCACCAATAGTTTTCATAAAACAATAACAAATCACGGTTTTGGGGAAAATGAAGCTCAATTTAGATAATTAAGCCAAAACACTGTATACATTAATGATTGATATTAAATAGCATCCCTAGCCATAAGCTTGTCTAGTTCCACAAGTCTAGCCCAGGATCCTTGGCAGTTAGATATCAGCTTGGTGGACGGAAGCTGTTTCTAATAAAACATCTCTAAGGCTGCGTCACACCCCTCTTCACTTCTGTAAAAAGTTTTGCGAATTTATTTCATTCAATATTTCTATATTTACAGCTTTTTGCACCCCAACCTTTCTGTATTTCAAGGGCTGCTGTTTATGTCATCCAGGCTTGGCATGTACATTCATCAGCAATGTTCCCTTCTGGAGTTGTGCACATTTTATTATCTGGTTTAAAAATTGTCCCATTATTAGCCTATGTATTTCCTTACCTCTTCTTTTGTGGTTATTGATGTATGTCATACTTTTACGGTAAAAACTCTCTTGTATATATATATATATATATATATATATATATATATATATATACATATATATATATATATATACACACACACACATATATATATATATATATATATATATATATATATATATATATATATATATATATATATATATATATATATATATATATATACAGTTTGTTTTGAAATTAGAGCTCCCCTCCCTCTACATCATAAACTAAAATTGATACTTATTTAAGTTTCTCTCTGAGTATTTAATATTTTGTGTGGCCCCCATCTGTCAGTACCACAGCCTACATTCTTGAGGGGTATTTTTTCAGCAAATCGCAAAAAAGCTGAGACTCAAACTCCATTTCCCTGAGCACTTCGGTCACCTCTCTTTGCACGTCGTCAAGGCTTGGTATACCATTATAGTTCACTGTGCCCGCTTCAGCATGATCCTTTAAGATACTACCAATGTTTTCACATGCATTAAGGTCAGGAGAGCCACCTGGAAATTCACTTGACCAGAAGAAATCGAGACCACTGTTTCAAAGCAGCTCCTATGTCTGAAGAGCCTTGAAACATGGTGCCTTATCATGCAAAAAATGTGACTCCTTCAACGGATAATACATTTTCAGGATCTTTAAGGAAACAAAATACTCCACCAGTACGCACAGTTTCTCTGAAGTATTCGCCATTCCATGACTGTCCTTTTTCTTTGATGAGCCACATTAACCGTTTGGCTGTGAAACAGAAAAATTCCCAAACATTCAGGAAATTTCACAACTTGGCGACAGTGCACATCATAGCTGATATCATCCAACTTTGCAGCCCAAATTATGTCATTTTAATGATTTGGCTTCCTGACTGTGTAAATGAAGAATTCATCTTGATGTGGCAACATGGAGAAAGTCAGCTTCATCCCAATTTTTAAGAAATGAACCACAAAACCATGCACGGTCTTCTCTCTATTGCTGAGTGATGTTGGGCTTGCTGATAACATGAAATGGCTTGATACTTGATTTTTTTCAATTCACAATATACGTCACTATAACTTCTTTCCCCCTTTTTGTTTCTAGTTCAAGTGCCAAGTTACGTAAAGACTTTCCTGGTCTACCCACTGACTCAGCTATGATGTCATTTGACTCCTGAGAAAGGACTTCAGGCCTTCCAAGTTTCTCACTCTTTTCGCAATGACAGTCATATGGATTTTTGTTCCAGTTTCTTTTAACAAAGGATTCATCTCTTTTAATGTATTTAGCTATCCAGGAATATGAAATGAAGGATGTGCCAGCATCCCTGGCCTCTCTGAAGGTTATATGGCCCGGATTTGGTCAATCCATCTGATTTCCTCCTCGAGTCGTTAGCCTTGGCTGTATCTAACTCCGTCACTCAGTCTGAAAATACAAGAAATGTAAAATGAAAAAATAGCGTAATAGAAACTTAAGATAATGTACTTGGAGATTAGCTATAGCAGAAAACTTCATAACTTTCCATTTGTTTTGTGAATGGGGGCCCTCTAATTTCGAAACATCCTGTATATATATAATCTGCAAGTTTGTTCCTATATACTGCCGTTTTATTTGTTTGCAGTCCTGTTTCTTTTCTCTTGCTGGTTTTCGATTTTTTTTATTTGGTAGCAATATGTGGCCTTTATAGCCCCTTCCTCTGAAAATATTGATTATTGTCATTTATAATTATGACTGCGATGTATTTCGTAATTTGGTTGTTAGGCGGTCGGAAGATTTCTTATGTTTGATCACTTTAACCTTTGGTTAATACGAAATTTTTATTTAGGATAATAGTATTAATAAGATAAATTTTTAATCATAAGAAAAATCATCTTAATATTTTGAAGGAGGTAAAATAATGACAAGAACTTATTAGCTCATATCATGGTACATGATATGACATTTTGGAGTTATCCATTCAGTTTTTTTGTTGGGACTGGAGTGTGATTTTTTTTTTCAATTCTTTTAGAGGAGGCGCTTGGGAGGTGATGCCGAAGTAAATTGGTGCTTTGGAAATCTCATTACTGCATTATGGTCTTTTAGAATTTCCAGTTCCGAAGCTTCAGATTAATGCTAAGTCAGGAGCCGGAGAAGACTAAAAATAATAGTATGAGCGAGAAGTGCTCTAGGTATAGATCTTAAATCCGCCATGCCACGCAGTGCAAACATTCAGTTCCGAATTTTTAGGAGTACAACAATTCAACAAAAAATTGTTTTCTGAGATTATCCTCGTTTATCTCTCATAGTGTAAGAAGTCTATAATGTAATATGAATGGGAGAGACCTTTAAAGTAATAATCATCTTGAGGTGGGCATCTGATGAAGACTTTTTGTAACCTTTCCGAAATTCCTTTTACTAGTGCCTCAGATATCCTGCTAAAACTCGCAAATTGACATGGATGAAAACTCAAATTCTTTCTGATCGTGAGCTGAAGTAATAACATTGATATATAATTATAAATCCATTTTAAGATACTCATCCTCTGAGCCCTTGGTTTTCCCATGAGGATATTTAAAACTCTGCAGGGGAAACAACCCTCTCTGTTGTATTTTCTTTTAGCTTTTTTAGCCCAGAATGGTTTTTGTTTACACTTTGTTAGCAACAGTTTTATTTCTAAAACAAAAACATTGCGACTTTTTTAGTAGCCTCGAAGGCTTTTGTTTGATCCTGTTATGCAGTGAAAAGCCTTTTGTTTTGTTCGCTTGTAGTATCTATATTTTATTTTACATCTTTGCTATACTTTTCTTTTCATGCTGACAAAATTGGCATATCTGCGTCATGTGACTGTGATCGAGCAGCAGCCTCTGTTGCTATTTTTTTTATCGGTATTGACGTAATTTGTGGATTGACTCTCTCTCTCTCTCTCTCTCTTCTCCTACCAATCTCTCGTCTCTCTCCACTCCTCTCTCTCTCTCTCTCTCTCTCTTGAAAACGATTTTACGTCCTTTTAGAAATGAGAAGAATCTCAGAGGAAGTTACGGAAAAGCGTAATGGAGATAATTTGAAATAGTCGACTACTGATTTACATATTAGATAAATCAGCATTTTTTTTTTTTACTGGGTTTTAGTTATGAACTGAGGGATGATGGAGATCTGAAATACGAAGAAAAATTCGCTGATGAGAACAAACAATATTTTGATGAAATTGGGTAGTAATTCATACATGTAGAGATTCTGATCACGTTGCAGGGTTTGCTAGTTCAAGATCTTGGAGAATTTAGTAGAGAGAGAGAGAGAGAGAGAGAGAGAGAGAGAGAGAGAGAGAGAGCTGACGACCTCAAGTTGCATAGGTAGAAGTATCAGTGAAAGTCCCAACGGCTGTTCATGAGGTAACTACGAGGCAATGAAGTAGTTCACTGTGTCTATCCGTTATCATAGGTCTCACAAGCTGTGTCGTGTAAAGGATTGGTAATGAAGTAGGTGATTGTGATCATTTCCATGTTACATTTCTTTTCTCCAAGTCACCTACCCTTCATCGTTCTGATGTTGTTGTTGAAGATTAAGCTGGCTTTATGCCAGCACGAGCTCTTGCTCAAGAGCAGACCGTAGAAAGTTCTGATGGTTTAACAAAATGAGTTAGTAATTAAAACCCAGTTTAGTACTCGCGTTTGATAAAATTTGTTAAGTAATTTAATCATTCTCATGATGATTTGAGGCTTCGTAGCATTTAATACATAGTATTCCTCCTTCATCCATATTAACATGCATTGGTCCATCTTCCTGGTGTTCATTTACTCTTAACTTCACTCTTCCTTATATCTGGTGTCAACTTTCTCTTCTTGCAAATATTTACTCTCAACATTCTCCTCTTACTATTATAGTAGTTTCTTCAATTTATAGTCACGGTTCCCAATCATTATTTTATCATCTGCGTTCATCAACCATTCCACGCTGCATTCGCTACTCATTTTCTTAGCCCACAACGTTTCACATTACATTTAGTGTCCTTCCTCTGACTTCTCCCATCATTCCATCCAGACACTGAACACCCATGGATACAGTACCAATCCTCGTCAGAATTGACTTTCTTTTTCTTCTTCTCTCTTTATTTTTCACAAAATTCCTAACTAATGTTCCTTCATTTCATCACTGTTTGTCCTCTATATTCCACGTGCAATAAGTCTTCAAAGAAAGAATCTCTCTTTCGTTGCGTCTTTTATTCTTAGTTCCATTTGTTCATTATCGTGTCTTTGCATTTGCTTTTCTGAATAACAACTTTACCTTAAAGTTAGTGTTCACCTTTTCCGCTGTGCTCATATTACTAACCATATTTTTTCCCTCTCATTGACTACCCTATCTATTTTGTGTATATCCGGATATGATCTCTTCTGTCATGCGTGTAAATGTCAATCTCAATTTTTCTCTTCGCTGAACCTTTCATTTCCTTATCTCGCCAGTTACTGGTTTTAATTCTTCATCGAACCATCCAAATCTTTATCTTCCTTTCCCCACCTTCACGTCCTTACTCAAACCCACAGTTCATCCATCTTCTTATGTGATCATCTCACTTCCGTCTTACTAGACTCGTGTGTCTTCATTCTATTTCAGTCACATCTTCACCCCCCTCCTCTCCTAATTAATCGTGTATTTACCTTAGCTTTTGCTTCAGTTAAATAATGTTAACACCATGAATTTCAAACAATCAAGTCCGTGTCCAAACCCACATCCACAAGACTCATTATTTTTCAGTAACTCTAGGAACTTCATTCCTATCAATAAAACACACACACACACACACACACACACACACACACACACACACACACACACGACATTTAAATATATCGTCAGCTTTTATTAATAGCTCTCTCTCTCTCTCCTCTCTCTCTCTCTCTCTCTCTTCTCTCTCATTTACAGTGCCTTAGCATACCATTGGGATACAAAAAACAATAAAAAAATTGTAAAGACTATTGCTTCTGTGCCATGATTTCTGGACGTACAAATCTGGAACGATTGCGATATAACTTTCTCCTCAATGAATGTAGTGTTAAGAATAGTAAAATGCTAGTAAAGAAAGTAGGGGAAGGGTTGGTGGTTCATCAAATTGGAAAACTGAAGTAGTACTAGATGAATCGGGCACGATATTCAACCACAGTTTTGGTAAAAAAAGAGGAATGAATTTGAATAATTGTTTTATCATGCAATTAGTGAACCTTTGTAAAATGACTAAGACGAGAGGGCCTTGGAAGCCTTAAGTTTTTAATATAGAACGGAGAAGACAAGAAGTTTGAAATTCCAAGGTCACAAATCGGTATGCTAAACTGACGGCCAGCGCTTTTCATTTTATGTGGTCTGGAATTGGTTAATTCATTCATTCCAGTGGAAGCGTGATATTTATACTCGTAAAAGGAGGAAATGTGAGAGAATGAAATGGAACGAATGATCTTTAAAAGCATATGAATTAGGCCCTGATTGAGTTCTCAAATTATTATGGTGGGAACTATTCGAATAAATGAATTTGAAAACAAAAATGTAACTGAATCACTGTGGATGTATTCCTCTGGAAGGAATATAATGAGCTCTCGGAATGATAGATTTTGAAAGGAAGTTAGTCTGTTGAGAAGTGAAATGAATGTAGCTATGTACAAAAAATGTTTGTGATGGGAATGAATTTGTTCATTTGCATATCAATTCATTTTTAATTCCAGGCCATTTTGAGGTATCAGCATAAGTAAGTTGTTCATGCAGCGCCTACCGGCGACTAGTGTTTCCAAAGTGTAGGTGAACGTTTACTTGCATCCATAGTGTCTTGTTGCCAAACTTTCCACTAAATTGCCAATACTGGTGTCAAAATGGAAGCCACGCACGTTTGTGTTACATCCCACTAACGAATCCAGAGAAAAAAATATCTGGCTGGTGTAAAGTTTGGCAGCTAGAAGATAAAAGTTGTCCCAGAGCGTTCATTCTTGACACTGGCTTAGTGCTTAACTTGTAAACAACTATATACATCATCTCAAATGGGTACTTAAGCAGAGACAACAAAGAACAGAGACGTGAAAGGGCAATAGAGAACAAGCGGCGCTTTCGTGAAATGTTTTACTTTTCCTGAGTCAACGGGTGATGGAAGAAGTTTTATGAAATTAACACCCGAATCACGTGTTTGGAGAGCAAACAAAACAAAGGTAAAATGCTCGGTAACTGAAGTAAGGAAGATTTTAGAAGAGAGAGAAAAATGAACGTGAGTGTCAGCGTGGTTACACAGAACGTAAATACACACAAGTATACACGCACACACAAACACACACACACACACACACACACACACACACACATATATATATATATATACACACATATATATATAGATATAGATAATACATATATATATAATATATATATATATATATATATATATATATATATATATATCATTTAATGCTGCTCTGCATCATTTATAGACTGGAAACTATTTAAAGAAGGGTAATCAGTATTATCTTTGTAACTACATATCTGTTGTGGTTTTTCCTTGAAGCCATTGGCATGCCTTATGGTCGTCTCGTGTCAGTCGAGTGTTTTGCTTTATAAATCGACCTTGGGATCAGTTCTACCCGACCCTTCAGATGAGTATCTTATGCGTACACTTCGGCTAAGATCACAACTGGTGTTTGAGTCTGTGCTGACGTTAGTTCTAGTCCCTTTAGAGCTAAACTTAGCCACACGAGCATTGATCGCTTCTTAATGTGCCCTGCCTTGTATCAGCTCTTCGTGTACAAGCCAGTCACGAAGTCGTTTCTCTCCCGGAAGTCACTACAGCAATGAATTCATGAAGAACAGAAAGAGTCAGGGCGCCCTTTGGGGATTTCAAATGTCGTCCGCCTAAGTCTGGTAGTAAAGGGTAAATGTTGGAGTTCATGATTATTTAGCTGTATTGCTTTGTCTGATAAGTAGAATACCAATTAACGTATATTTCGGGTTCAGCGAGAGAGAGAGAGAGAGAGAGAGAGAGAGAGAGAGAGAGAGAGAGAGCGCAGTTGGAAGGTCGCTAGATAACGAGATTCCAGCGTGAGATCAGATTTCAAAGGGGAAGGAACATTGATGAGCAATGATTTTGATGAAGTGAGAAACGTAGATATATAAGTGTCGAATGTATATGTAGTTAATTTCTAATTAGAGAACTCATTGAAGATTAGAGGCAGGAATGCTCTAATCTGTCTTTTCATCTGTGGAAGTCGTGCAGATGGAACTTCAGGAAGTTAAGTGAAATTGCACTACATTACTACCCTAATACTATAATTCTTGCATTTTAATATATTTTTGTATTTGTTGATTTATTAATAATTTTTTTTTTTTTTTTTTTTGTTTTTTTTTAATAATTGGGGTCTATTCCTTCTGTATTTCCCATTACCTTCTGTTACTGCTTTCTAGTGAACACCATATTCTTTGAAAGCTTGAATTTCAAGTCAATGGCCCTTGTGAGCTTGTTCCACATGAATAGGTTTCATTTTATGATTAATAATAATAATCATAATAATAATGATACTGCCTTTTCACATGAAAATTACTAGATGAAAAACCAGCCGCGCACGCGCATGTTTATAATCAGCTAGGTAGAGATGCATGTGCGTTTGTCTAAGATATTAATGAATGAATACTCATTCATTCGTCGTTATGTTCATGAATGTATGCACCCTGGAATTCGCAATTGAGATAGTAGATCACTTGTGCATCATTCATTTTGTCAGTGTTTATGTGTTTGTTTCATGTTTTTCGTGTGTAAGGCAAGATTACTAGGAAAATAATGCTAAATTCGAAATGTACCGCTGATTTAATCTATTTTTAATATAAGATCTTCCGTTTGCTTCTTACCCTTCACAGCTAAGCTGTGGAATTCTCTCTCTGCTTCCATTTTTGTCTCATTCTTTTTTCTTCTTCCCTTATTTATTTTCATCGTCTTTGAAACATTAGGCTATCGGACTGACCGTTCCATTAGCTTCATTATTCAATAAAATAAGCATTTACCTTAAAAATTCTTCCTGATTGCCACATTAAAACGTGTATTCGTATTACTTCTAAGAAGGTCATCAGTGTACTTTCAGCTTTTGCAGGAAAAAAAGAATATTTGTCCTACTCAATTTATTGGCTTTTTGGCTCTTCGCGACATAATCCTTTAACCTAACCAGGACAGATTCTCCGGAGTTTTGATATATCTCTCGCTCGATATATTTATATCCTTTTTTTTCGTCTTTTCATTAATAATTTTTTGGGGGAACATCTTTGTAAATTTCATGGTAATAAGTTGTATATGCCTCCTTGTTTTTTCAAAATGTATTGTTTTCTGGATGAATCATCTGTTGAACTGGTGTGTGATCCTCCAAGGTGTGGCTGCCTGAAAATGTGCTTATCCTGCCCTCAGGCGTTTCCTCGTTTCTGTAGAGTGAAATCGACCTTATTGCTAATCTTGTAATGTCAGTTTGGATGTTAAGCCTACTTTGACTATGTTTTTCCTCTGTACGATCAGTTGTGCCGGAGTAAAGAGTCGCACTAGACCGAAAGTGCTTGTCTATCTCGCTTTTCATTTTTCCTTCGTGGCAAAAACCTTTATATATATATATATATATATATATATATATATATATATATATATATATATATATATATATATATATTTATATATATGTAAATAAAGATATATGCCACGAAGGAAAAATAAACGAAGGAGGATCCGCAAGATCTTTCGACGTTAAAAGTCCTTTACTGAGCGGAGACTGACAAACATACGGGAAAAGACGATACAAGAAGATTCGTATAACTGACAGATAGGGATTATAAAGAGATTAGTACCTAGAATCCGACACACCTGGAAGATGAAAAACCTTCCCAAACAAGCATAAACAATGGGTGCAATTAAAGGTTTAAGACAATCATCTCAGATACAAGATCCAGACAATTAAAGGATTATAGGTGACAACTATTCAGAACTTGGTAAACAACATTCATTCATTTAAGTGAAAACAACCACCGAATAAATTGGGATGGCAGTTCAGTAATTGCAAGGTCAAGAGATGTCTTATCACGAAATCTTTTAGAATCTGCCTTAATACAACTTACTTTTCATTGTAATTTCAATGTTAGTCGTGGCCTTTTTCATTTAGACCCTTGTATCTGTAACATGTTTAAGAATGACCTCAAAGATATAATTAATTACTGACTTAAATAAAAATCAGTTGCCTTAGTTATTATTTTTGTTGTAATGTATGTCTGTCATGTATTGTGAATATGGTTTTGTTTACCAGGTTCTGAATAGTTGTCACCTATAATCCTTTAATTGTCTGGACCTTGTATCTGAGATGATTGTCTTAAACCTTTAATTGCACCCATTGTTTATGCTTGTTTGGGAAGGTTTTTCATCTTCCAGGTGTGTCGGATTCTAGGTACTAATCTCTTTATAATCCCTATCTGTCAGTTATACGAATCTTCTTGTATTGTCTTTTCCCGTATGTTTGTCAGTCTCCGCTCAGTAAAGGACTTTTAACTTCGAAAGATCTTGCGAATCCTCCTTCGTTTATTTTTCCTTCGTGGCATATATCTTTATTTATGGATTTATCACGTTCCTAACTTTCGTGATTCTGTTATACATATATATATATATATATATATATATATATATATATATATATATATATATATATATATATATCTCACAATGTGGCGGAGGCCAGTTGGTCTGCCCAAAGGAACTCCTCTACTTTTCAGCCCAAGAACACTCTTTTAGGGATGCGAAGGGTATGAGTGTTTGAGTATTTGTACCAAGAGCGCTACTCTGGCATCTGAAGAGCGTGCAGGGCAATTGATTGGCTATAAGGCACTCCTATAGGGTTCCAAAAGGAGTAAAGGATGACTGCTGGGCCCATGAACAATTTTCAGACATATTATTGGGTGCCAATGGACAGCTTCTCAGCTGGAGAAGCAGCCCTACCTGTTTGGAAGGTGGAGACTCCTCTTTAGCCCATGAGCATTCCTCTTTGGTTTCAAAAGGAGTGCAGGGGTGACTGCTTTGCCTAGGAATGTAGTATCTAGGTGACTTTGGCCGAATTTCATTTAGGTTTCTTGCGGAGAGTGTTTGGCACATTGACATTACATCAGGATTCTGAGAAGAGCATTGGATGAAAGCTTAGCCAAAGGCGCTCTTAGGTTAGAGTAGCGTGATTTTCTATGCAAAGAACATTCCTCTGAGCTTTAGGGAGAAAAAGCATATGCAGCTGCTTGGTCTAGGGGCACTCTGGCTCTTGAGGGCGAGATAGGTCAGTTGCTTGGCTCATAATCTGCTCTGGCATACCTTTGGGAGTGTGGGACAACTACTTATCCCAGTACCGCACACCCCTCTGGTGTTCCAGAGGAAGGAAGTTCAGGGCAACTGCTCGACCCTAAGACGCTCCTCTTGGGTACCAGAGGGAGTATTAGGGTTACATCGTCAACAAATTTTATGGTAAGAAATAAACAGATGTACTTTTGTTTATTGAGGGAACATATGAAAACCATAAGCTTTTGATGTTATTGGTCAGAGAAACAAGTTCTGTTACTTATCAGTGAGCCTCATAAAGCATGCACATTTCTCACCTAGACTAAGTTGAAGCCAACACCCAGATGCATCCATCTGATTATTTACTTTTTTCATCAGATATGTCCAGAAATACGGACATATATGATATTTGAGTAAAAATGTTCGAAAGTCATAATGGGAAATCTATGCATTTATTTACAGAAAATGTAATGACATAATAATTCGGTAAATACATATTCTCGAAACTGCAAACTTCTCATATCGCCAATTGGCAACTGCCAACGCGCCAACGGCTCTAGGTGAGAGGGCCAGACCCCACGGTATCTTGCGTCTCTCGGCACTACTGCCATCCGAGTCAAGTACGGATGCAACATAATTAGACATATTCTTCATTTTCTCTTTACATATTACACGCATCTAAAATCTGAAAGCACCAGCGTATTCAGGGTGATTTTATTGTTTGAAAAAAACAAGATTTTATTTTATCTTGATCTCATGAATTTTACAAAATCCGACGATAAATAAAAACAGGTATAAAGAATGAAATGCTTCTCTCTTCACTTCTACTCGTTGTAATTCCTTTGTATTTTAACTTATTGATTTCAGGAACAGGTTAATTAATTGTACATTTAATACCGAACCCTTTGGTATGACCAAAACTGTCCTATCTTTTGTAAAACGTGAGATAAATGAAGAAATGTAAACATAATGCTAGTTTTCTAAGCTACAAACGAAAATATGACCCACTGAGCGAGCAGTCTGCCTCCCGGTACCAGCCAATCAGAGGCCGCCAAACAAACGTCTCGTAGGCACAAGAATCTACCTTATGTGAATGGACTATAGTTATCAAAGCATATTCAAAGTTGAGAATAAAATGAATAGATTTCTCAGAACCTTGAAAAATGACATCATTGATGAAAAAGTGTTCCAAGATTTATTTTCCAGTGGTTCATCTTACGGAATTCTTTATGGTCTAGCAAAGATACATAAAGATAATGTTCCTCTCCGCCCTATCTTGGCCTCTTACAACACACCTAATTACCAACTGGCAAAATTTCTCGTCCCTCTGTTGGAACCGCTGACCACTAATCAATATACCTTCAAAGATTCTGAACAATTTAAAGAACGTATTTTACCCCAGGACTCTGACTTATTCATGACTAGTTTTGATGCCGAGTCACTATTTCCCAACGTACCTGTAAAGGAGACCATAAACAATATTCTTGATAAGCTATTCCCCGAACCTGAGCCTGTTTACTGTAATTTTAGTTATCCGAATTTTAAAGCTCTTTAGAATTGGCCGTGCTGGACACGGCATTTGTTTTTAATGGACAACTTTTTAAACAAATTGAGGGGATGGCCATGGGGTCTCCTCTTGGTCGTACCTTTGCGGACATATTCATGTGCTCCCTGGAGGTGCCCATTTTGGACGAATGCCCCCTGGCCTTCCGCCCTCTGTTTTACTCACACTACGTGGACGACACTTTTATCTTGTTCAAGCATGATTTCGATGCTGACAGGTTCCTAGATTTTTCTAATAATTACCATACTAATATTAATTTTACAATGAAAAAAGAACATAATTCAAAATTAGCCTTCCTAGATATTTTGGTCTCCAAGGAAAATTATTGTTTTAGTACTTCAATTTTTAGAAAGAAAACATTTACTGGCCTCGGTTCCAACTTCTATAGTTTCTGTTTTCTCAATTTCAAACTTAACTCGATATATACCTTACTCAATCGTGCTCTGTCTCTTACCTCTACCTGGTCTCTCTTCCACAACGAAATTACTTTTCTCCTCCAGTACTTCTTTAATAATGGCTTTCCTTCTAAGATCTTTCATAGAATTTTAAATAAACTACTTAGTAAAAGGGTTTCTGAGCAGCCTATATGTTTTAAGGTCCCCAAGATCCCTCTTTATGCCAGTTTCCCGTACCTGTTAAATGACAATTTTCGAAAAGAGTTTACCAAGATTGTGCACAGACACTTTGGAGCCGTAAATCTAAAGTTCATAACCGAGAATCCAAAGACCATTGGCTCGCTCTTCAAGCTTAAAGATCGGCTCTGTCCTTTGATGACGTCGGGTGTCTTTATGAATACACTTGTCCCAGATGTAATCTGGGAAAATATGTGGGATCTACCCGGCGTCTTCTCAGGGTTAGGGCCGATTCCCATCGGGGCGTTAGTTATAGAACTGGGTGTAAGCTATCTAACCCAGAAACATCTTATATAAGGAAGCACACTATTAAATGTAAAGCTACAGTCAAATACGAAGATTTTAACATTATTGGCCAAACAAGGGAACCCAACGAACTATTGATTTTGAAAACTCTGAACATCAAACTACGGGTTCCAACCTTAAACAACCATTCCTCTGCTGTCCCCTTGTTTTTAGCCTAATTATTCTGTCATTCCTTGGGCCTCTTGATGTTGTTTACTTTTATTGTGTTTTTATCTTTGATGCTGAAAGGTTGGTTAAGTGTTGAGCTGTTTTTGACTGTGGTTTTGTGAATATATGATTTTTACTTTTTATTATATTTGTTACTTTTATGTTTGTGTAATTTAGCTGAAATTTTTTTAATGTTCTCGTCATTTGTATGTTGTTTGGTACTTCTGGTCTGTTTTAATCAAGTGTGCTATAATTTAAGTGTGAGAGTTTTAATTTTACCATTAAACTGTTTTAACTTTGCAACTATTGGATCTTGTAATCAGCTCTTGTTTAATGTTAACATATTATACTTTATTTTGTAGAAATATCCCTGAAGATGTGGCGATGTTGTCACGAAACGTAGGATTAAAGCATAATGTGAATCTCTTCGTGTTCCTCTCCTTAATCTTCTTTATCGATATATATAATATAGTATATATATATATATATATCTATATATATATAATATATATATTATATATATATTATATATATATTTATACATATACACATATATACATTATACTATATATATATATAGATATATATATATTATTTATTTTTTATATACATATACACATAGATATATATATATATATATATATATATATATATATATATATATATACATATATATATACATATAACATATATATATATTTTATTTATTGAGATCGCAATATAGTATATATATATTATTATATATTATATATATATTGCTGTCTTATCTTTTTAAAATAATTAATGCGATCTGCGATCTCAATAAAAAATTCATCACAGTACTCCCTTTGCCCTTGACAGCTACTAATTTCGTCTGTCACTTTTGATATGAAATCGCCGTTATAAAAATGAGTTAATTTTTTTATCCAAAGGGAGAGAAAATGAATCTGAATTTTTTATTTTTATTTTATGGAATGATTTATACAGCTTATTCCGTAAAGCTATATATTCCCCAAATTGAGTTTTTGGGAAAGAGGTTCTAGTTATTTATTATGGAACATATTTCGTGTAAGTTATCTCGATCAGAGAAATACAAAAAATAGAATGATACATAGGCAGAAATGTTCTATACCATTCGAACTTGATTAAAAATGTAGAGAACAAATCGCTAGCATTTTGTATTACTCGAAAAATCTTGAACAATGTAGATCCTGCACTTTATGCTGTTTAAATAAACGAACGTACTTAGTAAGGCTGTGAGAAAAAAAATATAAAAAAAAGGCAATGTGATAACATGAATTTAAAACGACTAGTATGATCTTGCAAGATCGGATTGAATCACGTTGCAAACGGTACGTTTTTTTATTCCTCTTATGTGAGCGATTTACAATTAAGGTATTTTGCGTTATTTATCCTACTTCTAAATGTCATGGAGGTCAAATGTTTGAGGTTTCCTAATCAGCGTAACACGTTTGAATTTTCTTTGCTCGAAATAGTTCTTTTCATGGATACTCGGAAAAAAAAAAATGAGCAGTAAGTCTAATCTAAGGAAATCTTTCCTAACTTCCTGTAAAGCGCGCTTTACATACCTCACTGCTGGCATTCTCTTTAGGTATTAAGGACCTGCCTTACATGTGAAGAGAGCCCGTTTCTTATATAACCGCGTTATGTATACTGTATTCTATAAGGCCTTATCTTGTACTTACTTAATTTTGTTGAGTGGTGGTGAAGATTTGCGTGGCACGTGAGTAACAGATACTATATGTATATATATATATATATCTATATATATATATATATATATATATATATATATATATAATATGTATATATATGTGTGTATATTATATATATATATATATATATATAAATATATATATATATAAATTTTTTTCTTTGTAGCTCCACATCCTTTTCCATTTATTAAGATAATTGGATTATTCGTCGCAATTAGTGTTTCCAGTTGTGAATGTCAGCGTTGCATGGATAATTTATATATTGTATTTTCAACTACACATTTGGTAATTGTGCTGGAATTTTTTTTATTATAAATATTCTGCTTGATACGAATTCTGCTTATTTTCTTCATATTTCCCCAGCGTTTAGGCTTTAGGAAAACAGTAAGGCTAAGTTTTGTTTGTGAAGAATGAGTGTGTACCCTTCCTGCGAAGCAAGTTTTCTAATGCTGGATTCCTGTTCCAGTGTGTATTTTTGAAGTAGTACATAAGATGGGTGTATTGAGATGGGAATCTGGAATGGGTGTATATAAAATACAGTTCAGCAAAAAGGTGCTTAGCCTCGATATTCACCTCAAGCTGGGATTTCTATGCTTCGCTGGAACGGTAAATTTAAAATTGCATCGTACAGTGCCGTCTTCTGTTACAGTGGCTTCATGTTCTGCTTTCCCTTTTTGTTTTTCCGTATTTTGTCCCCAAAAAACTGGTTTGGTATTAATATTGTTTTTCGGATACTTTTCAATAAAGCATATAATACTTCATCTAGTTGACGGATATAAACTTGTCGGTTTTTAGGTATTTATTAAAGTTGTAGAAGGAAATGTATGTGGACAGTAGTTGTTTTGCTCTGATAATATAAAATAAAAGTGTTTTTACAAAAGGCTAAATTGTAAAGGAAAGACCTTATTATACATGCGTGTGTATGCATGTGCATAAAGGCCTTCTGTCTTCTCAGTGCAAAGAGAAAGTGTAACATGCATTCAGAATTCCCATTGAAAATTCTTGGCACATAATTATCTGCCTCATCATAATTCTTGGTTCAGTATTCCGAAATTGAATGTCCGCTGCGCGTATAACTTCCATTCCTTTTGAGAACGGTTCTTACTTCTTTACAGGGACGCTGCCCATTGTTCGTTATCTGTTTTGTAGCGAATAGCATTCTTTCTTCCCGTGTTGCTTCTGATTTGGGATTTAATGATGACTTGAAAATGTTAGCATTGCTTGTAATTCTTACACTGAATGTAGTTTTTATTTTTTTTTTTTTAATTTTTTTTTTTTTTTTTTTTTTTTTTTTTAATGAGCAATGTTTTCCCAACCAATTTAAGCTTCTTATAGCTTTTCTATTTGGGATATTCAAGAAGCTAGATAATTGTTAATGCTCCAGAGCGAGTTATTCGTCTTCCTCGTTTGTATTGTGGGAATACTTTCCTCTTTATCCGTTTGGCTGTTTGACCTTCATATATTCTATTCTACGAGATGAGGAGAGCGTATGACTTCTTCTAATCCACGAGTTTTAAAGCTTAGTGTAAAAATGCATCCACAGCATGCTAACACAAGATAATTTTATACCATTCCTTTCAGTTCCACATACCGATTCTCAGTGGAGAAGATGGTTTAGTAACAGCGACTGAATAATTCATTCTCTTTCTGAACGGCATCTGGAATTCTCCCCTGAATGAAACTTTATACCTTTTATTCCAGATGCAGAAATGACAGAGAAATCTGGAATTCTGAAATTTGGCTGAAGGCATTTTTTAATATAGCGGAAAGGCACTCGCAAAGCTTGCATTTCATGGAAGAGTTTTAGGAGTGTAATGAGCATTCAGCTAATTGCATAGATAGGTAGATATGGATAGATAAACAGAGAGATAGATAGAAAAGTTTTACAGAGAATCTGAAGGACAAGGAGAGGAGTCATTTGAAATGGGAAATTCTGATTAAATAAGGGGAATATAAATTTATATTCAGGGTACAAAAATAGATGACATTATTTTG
>NC_061108.1:116582899-116595399 GCF_015104395.2 Macrobrachium nipponense
TACCTCAAAAAACAAAAGGAAGCATCCAAGATGTATTAGGTGTTTACTTATTCCTTCTCATTATAATTCAGTCATGGATATTGAATCATCAGCGGAAATAGTAATTTTAACGTCTTAATTGAGATTCGCTTATGTTCTTGGGGTATTTTCAACGAATCTGGAAAGAAGTAACCTTTTTATCTGATGCTCTGTGTATGTGCATTAACACAGCGTCTTCATAATGGACGAATGGTGTTGATGAGAGTAATGGCAATCATTGGGTAACTCATTTTATATGATTTAATGTTTGTAGATATATTGATGAATATTTTGAAGTTTTAACACCATGCCAAAGACGTCGCCCATTATGAAGTAGAGGGATTTTTGGTGGAATGTAGCGTGTTGTAAAATACTGCGTTTTGATGACTTCTACTTGATTTTCCTAGCTGATGATATAAGTGCGTTGAGGAATTTCCTGAGTTATATCCCATTATAAGAGAAAAGTGCATAGCAATATGATTTACAGTTCATTCCCTGCAGCTCTGCTATTTATCATACAAAATAAAAGAAGTAGATATGAATTATAGTGGAAAAAATTGTAAAAGGAAAACATTTGTTGACATTCATAAAAAAAGCTAAATGGTATTCAAAGAGAGATACCAAAATGAACGTGTACTGCATAGCAATGATTTATTTACGTTCATGAGATCAATGAATCAACATTTTTCTGATGAGCAACATCAAGGGCTTCATCAAATCCAATTACTTTTGTATTTGAAATGTTTTTCGATGTAACGATATATTATTATTCCATGCTTTGCTCTTAAGGATGAGATTTCATTTAAATTCTATTGACTCTAGTAAAAATCTTATAAACTGGTACCGAAACGAGGTTTGTGGGTTAATGGTTCTCTCTCTCTCTCTCTCTCTCTCTTCTCTCTCTCTCTCTCTCTCTCTGCAGTAAACTCTATAATAGTGTGTATTGTGACTAATGAAAGATAATCTTAGGGGACTGAATAGCCAATTACAAGTATAATCAGTAATGGAGCAATAGTGAATTATTAAAAAAAATGCACTATGATACAAGGTATTAATGTAAAATTAGATCCTTTTTGGGGCGGTACTTATTTCATTTTGCTTTTTTCTTCCGTCAGATGGCGTAAGTTAATGGAAGGTTATTCGTATTGCCTTAAGCCACTAGATAAGCCCCTTGACTGAAATAATTTCCATCAACGTTCTGATAATCACCTTTCAAGTCTTTATGTGGCTTGTGATTTTTCTCTATACTTTTTGGTCCCTTGCTTTTTATATTTTATAATGCTGTTTGTTCATTAAAATTGTAAAAATACATATTAGTGTTGGCTTATCCTTTCCTCATTCTGCAGATAATCCAGAGAAAGGATCTCTCTCTCTCTCTCTCTCTCTCTCTCTCTCTCTCTCTCTCTCTCTCTCTCTCTCTCCTTATCATAAAGTTAATGATTCGCTTCAAAATTCACCAACTAAATTCTTGTGTTTCTTATGTATATTAATTTCATATTGGTTCCTTTACCCTTTGTTTCGTATTGTTGAAATAAATTATTTATAGTACTTACCAATACGTGAGATAAGTAAAGGGACCTTATGTTATTCCTTGGTGTTTGAACGCCGTGACTGTTTAGTGTGTTCTTCATACCAGGAATCGTTACTGATGAGTTGATTGTCTTTGCGCGGTTTTAATTATTCCTAAGAAGAAAAAATTACTATTCCTTGTTGGAGTTGGCGTTATCTTTTGTTTTCTGATAAATTGAAATAGGTTTTATTGAAATTATGCAGCAAAATTTCGACTTGTTTTCTAGAAATTTTAACGTTTGGGATTTCAGAAATATTGTTTAGATATTTTAAGAAATATTGCATATTCAAATTGTTGTACAAAGAATAAATATACTTTTTCTTGCAATGTCCAGATATCAGTTATAATATAAATACAAGAGGTTATATAACTATTTGTACGTAATCGTTTTTCATGAAACCAGTCAGTTTCTGAACAAATCTCCATGTCTTGTAGATTCCAATAACTGACGTACGTACAGAAGAAGGCCAGCTGTCTTAACTCCATGCAACAAAGGCATAAGGATTTCTCTTGCCGAAATATGCAGCTGAATATTTAGAACTCGAAGCTCCTTTTGAATACAAAAACCCTATTTTAACGAACATCAATTATGTTTAACACTACCGAGAATTGAAAATAGAATATGGTCTCCGTAGACATTTCTTCGTGAAGGTGTTTAAGATTTGATGATCTGTTAAAGTACCGAAAATAAGCAACTAATGTTTTTTATGCGTTATGCCTTTAGATCGGACCATCCTGCTAGTTGGAGTTCTACAAGAGTATGTGGTAAATGGTGAAACTAGAGCTGGGTATATATATATACATAATATATATTAATATATATATATATTATATATATATATATATATATATATATATATATGTATATATATATATATATATATATATATATACATATACATACACACACACACACACACACACACATATATATATATATATATATATATATATATATATATATATATATATATATATATACATAATCTTAGCAGTTATTTTGGGATAAGGTTGCTAGCCCCATTTCGGATTCAGGGCTTTCAGTGGATAGCGTATTCAGTAAGTATGAGCAAATTCATGTCCATGGCAAATATAACCAGCAGTTTACACACACACACACACATGTATTTGTGTATGTATACAGATACATGCATGCATACATACACAAGGAAAATAAAGTCAAGAAATGTAAACTTTAATGAATTTTAATTTCGGCCTATCGGAAAGGCCACAAGTTATTGTATGCAAAACAGCCGGTTCATTTTGTACTTGAAAACAATAAACCGTACCACTTGTTACTAGAATTAATTCCAATACTACGCTCAGCTCCAGCCATTGTGTAAGAGAAAGAGAGGGAAAGTGTAGGTGAACACAGAATGTAAGTGCGACGAGATTGAATTCTGATAATAATAATAATAATAATAATAATAATAATAATAATAATAATAATAATAATAATGAATAATAATAATAATAATAATAATAATAATTATTATTATTATTATTATTATTATTATTATTATTATTATTATTATTATTATTTTTTTTTTTTTTTTTTGCTTTACCACAGTCCTCTAATTCGACTGGGCGGTATTATAGTGTGGGGTTCCGGGTTGCATCCTGCCTCCTGAGGAGTCCATCACTTTACTTACTATGTGCGCCGTTTCTAGGATCACACTCTTCTGCATGAGTCCTGGAGCTACTTCAGCCTCTAGTTTTTCCAGATTCCTTTTCAGGGATCTTGGGATCGTGCCTAGTGTTCCTATGATTATGGGTACAATTTCCACTGGCATATCCCATATCCTTCTTATTTCTATTTTCAGATCTTGATACTTATCCATTTTTTCCCTCTCTTTCTCTTCAACTCTGGTGTCCCATGGTATTGCGACATCAATGAGTGATACTTTCTTCTTGCCTTTGTCAATCAACGTCACGTCTGGTCTATTTGCACATATCACCCTATCTGTTCTGATACCATAGTCCCAGAGGATCTTTGCCTGAACGTTTTCTATCACTCCCTCAGGTTGGTGCTCGTACCACTTATTACTGCAAGGTAGCTGATGTTTCTTGCACAGGCTCCAGTGGAGGGCTTTTGCGACTGAATCATGCCTCTTTTGTACTGGTTCTGTGCAAGTGCCGGGAATTCGCTTGCTATGTGGTTTATGGTTTCATTTTTTGTATTGCATTTCTGACATATGGGAAAGATGTTATTTCCATCTATCGTTCTTTGAACATATCTGGTTCTTAGGGCCTGATCTTGTGCCGCTGTTATCATTCCTTCAGTTTCCTTCTTTAGCTCTCCCCTCTGTAGCCATTGCCAATTGTCATCGCTGGCTAGTTCTTTAGTCTGTCTCATGTATTGTCCATGCATTGGTTTGTTGTGCCAGTCCTCTGTTCTGTTTGTCATTGTCCTGTTTCTGTATATTTCTATTATCGCTTAATAAATTCCCCTTCGGTTAAACATATATGAAAATATATTAATTCCGAGGTAGAGCGAATTAGATATTAAAGGACATTTGTAGCTTGATATATGTATATGAATCACGGTAATGTGATAGACTTATATAATGACTACGTGCGGGCAAAAGCACTACCACGCTACCGACGACGAGATGGGCTTGCGGTGGTGTAGTAGGTAAAAGCTTCGCTGACGTTCCTGGATTTGAAAGGCTCCATGGGTTCGCGCCCGGCTCCAGGCAAGTCTATTATCGAGAAAAATTCCTTTCGGTTAAGCATATATGAAAATATATTAATTCCGAGGTAGAGCAAATTAGATATTATAGGACATTGTAGCTCGATATATATATATATATATGTATATATATATATATATATATATATATATATATATAAACGAAATTTCCATGAGGAGTTTTAGCAATATATTTTAGCACTCCTTTTCTCAGTCTTCAGCTTAGATAACGGGCATTAGGTTCCCCTTCCTATCGGTGTATAGACTAATATTTAATGGGAAAAGTAAATGAAAAAATAAATAAACATTGTTAGCACCTACTATTTCCGAGAATTATTCCAATTCGGGCGATGAAGCAATGGAAATGTTGTCGTTTAATGCACTGCTGGTGTTATTAAAATCCGCGCTTAGTCGCTGGAGTGTGTCATTTGATGGCATTATGGAATACGAAATCTGACTCGAATTGCCCAATTACCATAATGCGTGGAATTCTTTTGCATATATGAATGCTGACATGGCGTTATGCTCAATAGCGTTCACTGGGTTCTCAGCTGTCGTTTTCGTGTACACCAAACACATACGCACAGACACGCACATTGGCACGCAAATTTATAACTATACCTGCCTGTCTATCGATCATTATATATATATATTATATATATATATATATATATTATATATATATATATATATATATATATATATATCTATATATATATACATATATAATATATGTATATTGTATATAGATATATATATATATATATATATATATATATATATATATGTGTGTATATATATATATATATATAGTAGAAATGTCTCACTCTTCATGTGCGATAGATGCTATATGTCCAGACCTCAATCACCCTAATTTTTTTTTTATTGGAGTGTGTCCGGTGGCAGTTTTTTTTCTGCCATTTCTAATGTACTTTGTGGTACTGTGGATGTGTATATTCCCCCCCCCCCCTCTCTCTCTCTCTCTCTCTCTCTCTCTCTTCTCTCTCTCTCTCTCTCTCTCTCTCTCTCTCTCCTGCAAGGTTGTTTACGATTTTTGTTGTTAGTTTTGATAATAATGATAAAAAAAATTTATTATTATTGTTATTATTTATACATTCCGGTTACCAGGTAATGATAAATCCAGACTTCTTGTACCTTTATTTGGGTAGTTTTTGTCAATCTGGGTAAATTCTTCCACGGTTTTTCTCAACGCGTTATCCAACCTTCATCTGGCTATCTTTACATTAATTTGGATATTTCAATCAGCAATATTTTGCCGTGTTTTTAGCTGATAATTTATAAAGCTAGCAATTGTTTACTTGAGTGGCGTCTGTTGGTAATTGTTTCAATAAAATGAAATATGGTAGTGACTTTTTTTTAACTTCTTACTTGAGCATATAAGGTCGTGCGCGGAGTTACCATTGCCACCAGCATCATCGTATACTTGCTAACTTTTAAATTTTAATATGTTAAGGTTACATATATATGTATAAGTCTACCGGTATTTAAACTTTACGCAAGTCCATAATAGACTGCTTTATGAAAAAGTCCAGTTAAAGTGACATTGTACTTTTTTTTTATTATTATTTCTCATTACCTCGTGTGGGGCGTTATTGATAAACCTTTATTGTATCAAATCAGGATTCTCAAATATTGGCTATCGAGAGAGAGAGAGAGAGAGAGAGAGAGAGAGAGAGAGAGAGAGAGAGAGAGTCTCTCTCTCTTTCCTGAATGGAAATAGCATAATGATGACGTTTATCTTTACTCTCGACAGCTGCAGTCCGCTTCGACCCAACCACTCAGCCTTTCGAGAGACTAATGGACTGTGAAAGTTTTGATGGATTAGGTTTAATTTGATTTATGACAGATTTGCCCCCCGAGAGGCCACTGAGCTGAAATGTTGGTTTTTAATGATTCCCCATGAGCATACATCTTTGTCATGATTAGTACATATTATAAAACCCTTTTTTTTTTTTTTTTTTTTTTTTTTTTTTTTTTTTTTTTTTTTGGATGGCAGAAAGTACGCGTCGTTGTCGTGGCTAAGCTATTTTTATAAAGGTAAAATGAAGTCCTTTCGTAAATTGTAGGTTATAAAATTATTCCTACCTAAATTCCAGGTCATATAATTATTATTCTTAAATTTATTTATTTTTGGCTTTTATAAATAAACACACACACACATTATATATATATATATAATATATATATATATATATATATATATATATATATATATAATATATACATATATAAGTCTATCGCATTACCGTGATTCATATACTACATATATCGGACTACAAATGTCCTTTAATATCTAATTCGCTCTACCTCGGAATTAATATATTTTCATATATGCTTAACCGAGGGGGAATTTATTAAGCGATAATAGAATTGGCCATCGACAGGCGCGAACCAGCAACTTTCCAATTCCAGGACTGGAAGTGAAGCCTTAAACCACCCCGACACCGCAAGAGATATAAGTTCATGCCGCCTCCCACCTGAAATACCTTTCGCGCGCACAGGTATTTTTTGTTATGGAGACTGCATCAACCCATCTCGTTCTCGTTGGCGTGGCACTGCCAGTCCTGGAATTGGGAAGTCGCTGGTTCGCGCCTGTCGATGGCCAATTCTATTATCGCTTAATAAATTCCCCCTCGGTTAAGCATATATGAAAATATATTAATTCCGAGGTAGAGCGAATTAGATATTAAAGGACATTTGTAGTTCGATATATGTATATGAATCACGGTAATGTGATAGACTTATATGATGACTACGTGCCGGCAAAAGCACTACCACGCCACCGAGAACGAGATGGGTTGATGCAGTCTCCATAACAAAAAATACCTGTACGCGCGAAAGGTATTTCAGGTGGGAGGCGGCATGAACTTATATCTCTTGCGGTGTCGGGGTGGTTTAAGGCTTCACTGCCAGTCCTGGAATTGGGAAGTCGCTGGTTCGCGCCTGTCGATGGCCAAATCTATTATCGCTTAATAAATTCCCCCTCGGTTAAGCGTATATGAAAATATATTAATTCCGAGGTAGAGTGAATTAGATATTAAAGGACATTTGTAGTTCGATATACATATATATATATATATATATATAATATATATATATATATATATATATATATATATATATATATATGTGTGTGTGTGTGTGTGTGTGTGTATGTATATTATAAATAAAATCTTGAGCTGTTTCTCACCGCTTCATGCATCACGATAAGCACAAGACCAGTACAGAAGAATGGTTGAATACAGTATTGGGAGAAAGGAGGGTAAGAGGTAAGACGACAGATAATACCGAATAGATGGAATGGAAGAGACGCTGTTATGGATTCACTGATAGGTCGTATTCTATAGGAGGAAAGTCTATTTGCAAGATAAGGAACATGGCGAAGTTGGCATGCGTGTGTGTAAGTGTTTGTTTTTGTGCGTGTGTAGGAATGTTCGAGGTGCGTGTGATGAACATTCTATGTAAAGTGTATAAAGTGGCAATTGTATGGAGGGTTCAGGCACTGCACGGGGAAAGTCATCAGCGATTCTGTCGAAGTATGAATGTGATAGTGGCCTTTGTCTTGATTTCCTGCAGCCACTTTTTTTTATGAGGAATGGCTCAAAATGCTACTTCGAAGATTGGATGGGTAAGATTGAGAATGGCGGGGCTAGTGGGAAAATATGGTCCAAGTAAGATTGAGAATGGCAGGGCTAGTGAAAAAAATATGGTCCAAGAATGAAAAGGAATGAGAAAGAGAGTATTGCAGGGAGAGATTTTTAAGTACAGCTGGGTTTAGAGAAAATGAGACAGTGGTTATGATTTGATTAGTAGATGACACAAAGTGAAATCATTGCCGAAAATTAAATGGGGCATGGTTGGAAAATGCAGTTATCAAAGAGGAATGTACTCTTGCATGCGAGTATTATTTGAAAAAAAATTGCGAATGAATTATTTTCTTGGATTATGTGTAAGTTCAGTCTATATGGAGGTGCAAGTTGATGTATGCGTCAAGGAAGATCAATGTGTTAATCATACGGTTGACGTGACTTGAAATATATAGAAGTTGATGTTAATTTAAGATAAATAAGGCTGGCCTTCTCAAGCATTCCCTGTAATTTTTGTTCAATTTCCTAAATGAATTTTTTAGTCGAGACTCAGCTCAAGTCTGATGGAAGATTTCACTTGCATTACTGTTTTCGTTACTGTGACCTTTGGTGAATTAAGATAAGTTTTTACTTCGTGTAGGTTAAAGTGTTTATTTATTGTCAGAATACCGCTGTTCAAAGATCAGGGCGTAAGTTTGGATTTAAACCTTTATAAATCAAGATCTTGAAGCAATTGTAAAGTTGCACAATATACCTTTGGAGCAAAGATTGTTCAGAAGGTACTAGCATATCATTTGAGACTACTCACAACTTTCCAGTGCGATTAGGTAGGCAAACACACAGAAATCAGAAGGAAGGTTACGAGCGATAAATTAGAAACTGAATGGAGAACAATGATGGCATTTATCCTGATCATCAATCATTTCCACCCTTTTCCGAACAGTATCGTTCCCACGCCCAGGAAATTCTCCCACACCCTGTCAAGCGAAATATTCCTTTCCAAAAAGCAAATTGCTTTTTTTATATATAAAAGAAAAGGCTTTCTTTGCAAGATCTGAAAATTGTGGAAAACTATCACGATAACTGATAAAGTAAGAACACGGGACCGTTCAAGGAGAAAACAAGAGGAAGGTGAAGAAAGTGTTGGTAACGGATTGAGAGGACAGGAGATAAGGAATTGTGAGTGATTTAAATTTTTTCATGAAAAGTGAAATGAATCGTAGCAAAGCAATTCGAAAAAGGGAATCGATGCCGTCGTCGGGATATGATGATTAAACAGTCGGGCAAAGTTTTCCACGTCAGTTCGTGTGTATATGGGTATGATTTTGTTTGTATGTATGCATATGTCATTAAATATAAGAAATGGCCGGATAACTTTGAATATGCAAAGTAAAATAGAAGTATTGCCACGAGGACAATGCAGGTTCATGGGGAGGAATCTGTAAGTGCATCGTAGTTGGGTATTCGTCTCATGTGTAAATGTGATCCTTTAGTACAGTATAGGAGCAGCACATCCATGCATTCAGAGGAGTCTTGCTTTTACGTGTCCTCTTGACATTTTCATTTTATTCGACCCAGTACCACTTGCACTGGACGCGTAATGTTTATTAAAAGTCACTTTCATCCGGACGTGGCATCGTGTCAACATTTCTTGGCGTACTTGATCTGAGAAATGACAAAACGTATTTCTGTTTCTCTGTGTCATGTTTTGAGATTAAAATATTATCCCTATTTCCGGTAAATTTTGCCTCCTAACATTCTCCTTGCGGTTTCATTCTGGAACCCATTAAAAGTTCTAGCTCAACAGCTGTTCGACCTTTCTCATATACAAAAAAGTGGAATTAATTCAAGTTTTGATATTAAAAAACTTATTTGGTTTCAAATCATTTCCTACATTTCAGTTCTTATAACTTTTTTCCTGTCGTATTCGTATGATAGAATTGCAGCTCTGGTTTGGAATAATTTTCATTATTTATTATGATTTCTGTAGGAAATTTTATGTTGTTACTATTATTTTAACTGTAGCTATTATCCAAATTTTTAGATACCCTCTTTAGTATTATTATTATTATTTTTATTATTATTATTTTTTTGCTCTATCACAGTCCTCCAATTCGACTGGGTGGTATTTATAGTGTGGGGTTCCGGGTTGCATCCTGCCTCCCTAGGAGTCCATCACTTTTCTTACTATGTGCGCCGTTTCTAGGATCACCACTCTTCTGCATGAGTCCTGGTGTTACTTCAGCGTCTAGTTTTTCTAGATTCCTTTTCAGAGATCTTGGATCGTGCCTAGTGCTCCTATGATTATGGGTACGATTTCCACTGGCATATCCCATATCCTTCTTATTTCTATTTTCAGATCTTGATACTTATCCATTTTTTCCCTCTCTTTCTCTTCAACTCTGGTGTCCCATGGTATTATTATTATTATTATTATTATTATTATTATTATTATTATTATTATTATTATTATTATTATTATTATTATTATTATTATTATTATTATTAGTGTTGTTTTTGTTAATACTATGGATAGAAACCACGATTTGATATTCCACGATTGTATAATTCAATCTCATTTCATCAATATATGACGTTGATATCAAAGATGGATGTGATGGTCGGCTAATGATTACTCCGTGAGGTGAAATGTCAGTTATAATGTTGAAGCTTTTCAGTTAATATGAAATTTCTTAATTTCTAACATCTTTCAAAAAATATTCCGAACCTAGGAAGACAGCAGTTTTCCAGGTATAAGACGTATAAAAAGTCTTAATTTCACAGGGAATTCACACTTGCTTAATTCATCGACAATATTGTTATTATAACGGAAAAACTACTTATACGTATGTATAAAAACCATAGAAGACACTGAATATTGTAAATATGTTGTAAAAATTTATTACGTAATTAGTATATTAAGAACGATTAGTCTAAACAAGAATGTACAGAATGTATCAAATATGAGCATGTAATGCAAACATTTCCTAGTTAAAAAGAGCAATAATTTAATTACCTCCATGATATTTGCATGTTATCAACTATAAAAAAAATAACAGATTGAAGTTCCCTTGAATATACTATAAGGTTAGCATTGAAGTGAAAGATTTCGAATCAGTTATAAGATACCAGCTAAGACTCTTTAGGACTTTGATAACCTATATATGGTAAAATATAAGAGGTAATTGCATCTTTGTCACACAGAGATGCGTGATGTTATAGATATTTCAAATGTAACGATTGATCAGTTTTCTAAGAAATCCTCGTTTTGAAATAAAAAGAATTTAAATATTACACAACAAGAATTATTTATACGTTTGTAGCAGTTCCCTTGCAATGTGGATATCTCAGAAGAATGCCACACTTATCGGTTGTTACATGAATTCTTATGTATATCGGTACACTTAGATTTTTTTTAACAACCCTACGTATTATATGCAGCTTCTCATGCTTGTAAGTTGCAGTCACCAAAAGTAGAACTATCAGACCAAAGATTTACAGACATATGTAGGTTTGCAGTACGGATTCAGTATAGATAAGTTTAAAGGGCAAAGAATTTGTACTGAAATAAAATTTCTATAGATTCATTTTATTATATTTCACGTCAGATAGGTTACCCCCTGTCATATGACCAAGATAAGGGCAACAAGCATCAGTATCTAATATGACATCACCTAACATGAGTTTCCCCATTCACACGCACACAGACAATCGGACACTTCCAAAATAACTATACATGTGTAGTAGTAGTGGTGGAGAGAGAGAGAGAGAGAGAGAGAGAGAGAGAGAGAGAGAGAGAGAGAGAGGTTTTCTGGGCGTGCTTTTTAGTGCATGCTGATGCCAAAACACATTACTATTCCAGTTACTATACATAACATTTGTAGCTCTAGTTATTATAATATTTATGTAATGTTACTATTGTTTTTATATACTTGCAAATTATCTGTCGCTTACTAAAAGTATAGCGGTAAACCAACGGATTACAGAATAGTTATCCCCTGCATCCATGTATTTAGTTATGAATTTCCAAAGAAAATCTGATTCTCCGTAATCCTAAACGTACTTCTTACTTTTTGATCGCGAGAATCAAGAGCAGTTATTAATTTGACGTGATGTCGGTGTCTACTGAGGCAAAATTGAAAATTGAAGTACTGACTTGATAACGCAAATCAAATTCATGTTAAATTTTTCATGGTCTCTTATTAAATATTTGAAAAATATAGAATTAATTTGTTTTAGATTGATTGGACTTTAATATTAAATTAATTTCTATTTTACTGTATTCAGAGCTGATCTACACACATGTGTGTTTGTGTATATATATATATATATATATATATATATATATATATATATATATATATATATATATATATAATATATATATATATATATAATGTGTGTGAGTGTTCTAGCAGAAGAGCCAGCATATCCTACGCTAAAAACTATCTGTTCCCAATTAAAGCAAACCTAGATTTATAAAGCACCATTACATTAATAGTAAAGAGATTTTTTTTCTTTTTCACCATTTTATTGCAGTTAGGTAATGAGACGCGATAAGTTGGAGTAGGGGATTCATATTTATATTTTCCTGATATGGTGAATGAGAGTG
>NC_061108.1:116597899-116612899 GCF_015104395.2 Macrobrachium nipponense
CTCTTCCACATTTTTGTTTTATTACCTGAACGATTACATCCTCCCTCTCATTAACAGAAAACTGAAACTTATCCGATAATGTTAAAACACGTTTCGTAAACATCATTATGGCAAATACCCTCTACAAAATGATTAAATCCTAGGACCGAAAAACTGAGCGACCTTTAATTGCTTCAGTATGCAGGATAGTCTCTGTTGATACCGACTACAGTTCAAGAGCTAGCAAAGTAATCGCCCACCCCTACCCCATATATATATATATATATATAATATATATATATATATATATATATATATATATATATATATTGTGTGTGTGTGTATATATAATGTATGATTACACATTTATAAATGCTATTTCCTTAGATGTATATTAAATGATTCAGTGTCTTGCGATTTCAATAACGTCTTTTCATAAGACTTCGAGTTCAGGTAATAACATTAGTCTCATCACCGCAATTGGCTCTTAAAAATGTACTTGATTGCGATTTCAGTTAGCGGTAAAAGACAATTAGTTGAATGAAAGCGAAGGTGAAACTGGTTTGAGTATTGATACTCTTTTATTTCGTTGTATCCGTTCATATCTTCAATTATAGTTTAATATTTGTATATATATATATATATATATATATATATATATATATATATATATATATATATGTATATTATGATTTTTTTTTCTATTTTTTTTCAAATAAGTTGGATCATTTGTTTTATTGCTTTCACTAAACTGTAGACCGACATCTTTATAGATCATTTTTTTTTTTTGTAACTTTGGACTGTTCTTGATTTTTATATTTATATTTTCATATTCATAGAAATGGTTAAATTTCTAGTAATAAGAATATTACATGAAATATACAGTGATATAAATTTATGTAGAAGTAGTCTGGAATAATGTAATTAATTTGGAATATTTTTCTCAAAAACTAAGTAAGGCCTTGCGAAGCAAAAATATTAGAGAAGAATGGAGGTGTTTACAAAATAGAATAGATAGTCTGTATTGCGGGTTGTAGTGAAATAGAGGGGTCAGGGTGAAAAAGATAAAAGGGTTAAAGTTGAAATATATGGTAAAACCTTTGAAATAGTTATTATTATATTCAGAACAGAAGAACTCTCCCTAGTAACATTGGCCATTTGCATCGTCTGTGCTTATGCGAGCTGTGGCTCGATTCTGATGAGAAATGTGAAATATGTGATACAAACTGATGTAGGAAGAAATAATAGGAATGAGGAAAATGTCAGTAATGCAGAAAGAAAGAAGACGACGGAACAAGAAGAACGTGATGCAATGAGAGATTAGACGAGGGCGGATGAACTTGGCGAAGATTTCCCTTTGAGATGATTCTCTGTAATTCTGCCTGATTCTCTCTGAAGGTAACTTCGTCTCCGAACTTGTCCTCTGTTGATCAGGTGACCTAAGTGAGTTATGTATGCACTGGAGCTCTTGCATTCCGTTAGGAAGAGCCAGAGGCGAAAGGGAAGATTTTACGTGGAATATAGCGAAAACCAAAGGTTTATGATTACCTTATAAACCTAAAGTTCATAAGATCTACCTTAAGTTGTCGTACTTATACTCCATACCCAACCTGTTATTTCTTAGGGGGCTCTTGTTCATAGTATTGGTGCAGTATTTTAAATTTACTAAAGTTGAGTGTTAGTATCAGTTGTGTAACTAATTGATAAACGTCAGACACACACACGCACACACACACACACATACACACACACACTTATATATATATATATATATATATATATATATATATATATATATATATATATATATGCATATGCAGAGGAGAGAGAGTAGAGATAGAGAGGGATAGAGAGAGAGAGAGGAGAGAGAGAGAGAATTAATTACCATTGGCAAATTACCGTACGGCAGTTTTGCCAGTATGACAGCGGTATTTAGGAGCCTGATAAAGTGTTTCATCTATACATAAACAATAAGTGAAGGTAAGGCTATAGGTCAAAGTTCGTTGCCTCTGACGTACGTTTGGTACCTATTCGCGCTTTCGCTTCCAAGAAATAATGACTAGAGTGCATTTTGTCGTCTGTTGCAAGAGAGAATATTGTCTGTATCTAGCAGTAAGGCATGGATTAAGCCAAACAATTTTCACTTTTTAGTCTTATTTTAAAGATATTTCTTCATACAACGAACCCGTCGGTGTTTCCTCTTATATGTTGAATATTTTATGTGGCCTTTAGTTTCTTTTTCCTCACAGTTGCTAAAAAATCAATCAAACTTTAATAACTAGATTCTCACGATGAATCTTTTAGTCTTTCGTGTCAGTGATTTTCTGTCTGAAATAGAAAGGTTTCATGGCTGTATATATTCTTTTCATTCGGGAATTTTTTCTGATATTGTTGAAACCTTTGATATTAAATCCTATCCAAGTTGTTTCGAGGAAAGTAATAGTGCACTGTAGATATAAGGCATTTATGCCAGGTGGAGGAACTCATAGCTGTATATTCTGCTGCAGCCTGAATTCTATGATGAATAAAGTGACAAATTATGTCATTTTTTCTGAATTGTTCCTTTTAATACATGTGTGTGAGAACTGATGACGAAGGCTGATTGAGTTTCTATGTAAAACTATTATGTACTTTAACATCAAAATCTCTCTCTGACAAGTCAAACGAACTTGTGATGCTCAGTGTCAAATATCGGCAGCTTTACTATAGGTTTCCGCTAGTTCGTTGGTAGATGGCATTCATTTCATATCTTTGGGTGAATTCACTGCGTTCGGTAAGCGTTAACCCTCTGTCGATAGTTATTACTATAGTAGATTCACATCAACTGTGCATTTGATGTTTAGGCCAGTCCCTTACGACGCTCCTGGTTGGCTGTTGATAAGCCAGTCACAGGGCTGGAAACTCTCAGTCTCTCTCGAGAGAGAGTTCACATAGACAGGATGTATGTTCCACCTCTCCTGAGGGATACTTTTGAAAGACGTACCCTCAGGAGAGGTGGAACGTAGATCCTACCCATGTGAACTCTCGAGAGAGACTGAGAGTTCCCAGCTCTGAGATTGGCTTTATTAACAGCCAATCAGGAGCGTCGTAAAGGACTGGCCTAGACATCAAATGCACGGTTGATGTGAATCTACTATAGCAACAGTTCTCTCTGTAGAAGTTTTCGTCAAGGGTTGACATGTGTCTCACAATATTTCTTTGACGTATATTTTACCAACTAATCGTCAAACAAGGGCAAAACATAGGACATATATAATATAGTAATACTGAACAAAATTAATGAGTAGGGGTCTGGATGTTTCAAGTCTCTTCAACATAATTTGTTTCATACACCAAATGATTGGGAAGGCAGAAAATGGAACATTTAGTGTCCTTCTGACAGCATCTGAAAGCCTTACCATCTCACTCAGGGCATAAGGCATATTGCAGTTCGGGTCTTCTATGAAAATGGTGTCCATGTAGCATGAGAAGAATTATAATCTCGTAGCCACAATCATACTTTTCACCGTATTCGTTGGAAGGTTTCTGGTTCAAAGCTTTTTCGATTATAGAGCAAAAATACTGTGTTGCTGTAGTTAGAATGAAAATTCTAATCCCAAATTCTTATCTTTGATTTTGGTGCTTAACTCTGAAGCCTTTATTAGAAGGTACACCTGGCGTTACAACATCTCGGTTATCGATGTCGTCTGTAGCATTTATTAATTGTAATTTCAAAGTAATATAGTCTTGAATTTCAGTATTTAGCTTCATATCATGAATAGAAATGTTTTAGAAAGTATTTAGGAGCATTTTCTCATTCGTCTTATATTTGCTGTTGGAGTCTTATTTCAAGTCTTGAAAATATATTTCCTCAGAGCGAAATGGAACTTGCTCCCTCCTACTTACCTGTTGGTTTCTTATCTTTGATATGTAACATTTTGTTTTCATTGCTGGCATGATTTACCCAAGCTGATACGTCTTCCTGCAAATACATCAATAAGAAAATGTTGTAAAGTAATAGAAATATGCAACAACTGCAAAAATTCAGTCTCTGAAAAGACTTGCGAATAAAATCCATTTTCGTGGAGAATAAAAACATTCATAGCAAAATAAGAACGATGGTAGATAGACGAGTAATCCCATCGGCTGAATTGAACCTTTGTAGAAGGAAAGGGCTTGAGTGATTTCCAGAGGGAATTTTCCCTTTTCAGGAAATTTATATGATAGAACAGAGGAAATCTTTTCGACAGATTCAAATCAGAAGGGACATATTCTTTCGTAAATTATCAGGAAATGTTTTCATCGTCCTGGAGATTTTATTCTGCTTATATATTTATTTATTTATTTTCCAGCTACCGTTTCTATTCGTGATACTGCTGTAAAATTCTCACCTAAATGTACAATTTGTATTTCGGATATATGTCAGTCTGAGTGGATCTGAGATCCTTTTTAAAAGTACCTGAGGGATTTCACATGATCGCAGATTCCACATTAGGGAAGAAACTTTCCACGTATATCTCTGTTGTCCTTTTCACTTTTGAAGAGACTGAGACGAACCTGTACATTATAGATTGTGTGAGTTAGAGGATATTTTGAATCCGGGTAAAATGAAGGGATGTTCAAACATTTCCAACATTGTTTGTGGGACTGTTTCTTTTGAAGTCTAATTGCTAAGAAACCTGACAGTTATGATGAGAAAATTAGAGTATAACGAGTTGCTTCATTTAGCGGAAATTGTCTTGACAGAATATTGCATTCAGTCATTCTGAAACAATTTTTGAAAAATTTCAGCAATTGTTACCATACGCGGTCACCACAGGCGGATGGACAGATGGAAAAAAACAGAGTATAGCTGTAAAGGTCGTTCAATCTTAACAAAACAACTTGCCACTGGATATTATCGATAACAGCACGTTTCAGAAATGATCACGCATAGACGACACTTTCATCCATAAGTAAAGGTGTTTAATTCAATGCTTATTTATACACGTGTATATATATATATATATATATATATATATATATATATATATACATGTATATGTGTGTGGATGTGTATATTATATATATAGTATATATGTATTATATTGTATATGTATACTATAATATACGAAAATATACACACACACACACACATACGATGTACATTGGAGTTTTCTTACGAAGAATCCGAGGGAGGAATATTTGAAGCTGATGTATTCCTATGAGGAAGCAACTGTAGAAGTATTTAATGCTTTCATGTAAAGTCCGTTCTGTGATCAGAATACGAAATCAATCTTCAATTGAAAATCTGAAAAGCAAAACGGGATGAATCTGCGTCGGTTCAGTCAGAGGTGCAGACGCCCAAAATAATTAAAACAGCGATTGAGTTTCGAGCGTCCAATCATATCACATTACACTACACTGTATTTATTCATTCTATTATTTCACTATCATATTACAGTTCATTGTATTAATTTATTCTGTTGTGTGGATGCGTGGCGCTTCAGAATAGATCAAATGCAAAACTGACAGTCGTTATTTATTGGGTTTGGGTAGTAGTTTGTTTCGACGATTTTTTTGATGCATGACCTACATTTTACTTTCTTTTACTGTTATGTCATATTAGGTAGCCTTGCTATGCGTTTCGTCTCTTGATCACATAAGAGAGATGAAAAGAGCGATTCTGATGACATTCCTTTCTCCCTTTCTCTTCTGTATTTGTTTGTGTAAGAGTCATTACAAAGAACATGATATCTCTTCATGCAAATTAATATTATTTCTAAGTTATCAAACACAGTAGCGGTGCATGAAATTTGATTAACTGAGTTGTGACAGACAAGATGAATAAATTTAACTTTGTATGAAAATTAATCATGTAAAATCTTTGCTCATTATTTTGAACACGGGGTACTTGGCTGATTGAGGCTAAACTGTCTTCCTTGTTAATGAATTCCAAAACGGACAGCGTTCGAATACTGTAGTGTTGAACATTGTATTGGAAGTAGAGTGAATGGCACAAATATTATATATATATATATATATATATATATATATATATATATATATATATATGTGTGTGGTGTGTGTGTGTGTGTGTGTGTGTGTGTGTGTGTGTGTGTGTGTGGATACAATCCACAATGAAGTAAAATCCTCTTGTAGTTTAAAATTTATATTTCTTGTACAAGATTAAAGCTTTCGACCATCAACTGTGGTCTTGTTCACTAAATGTGATATGTCACCTCAAGGAACTAACAAGTAAGAGCACAAACAAACGTTTGAAAAAACAACGGTTAGGTAACAAGCTAGTTTATATTATGAATGATCATTCATAATATAAACTAGCTTGTTACCTAACCGTTGTTTTTTCAAATGTTTGTGCTCTTACTTGTTAGTTCCTTGAGGTGACATATCACATTTTAGTGAACAAGACCACAGTTGATGGTCGAAAGCTTTAATCCTGTACAAGAAATATATATTTTAAACTACAAGAGGATTTTACTTCATTGTGGATTGTATCCCCATTTACTTAGAGGTACGACATAGTACCTGGCTTCTGCATATATATATATATATATATATATATATATATATATATATATATATATATATATATATATATATATATATATAATATATATATATATAATATATATATATATATATATATATATAATATATATATCTATATATATATATATATATATATATACCGAGCTACAATGTCCTTTAATATCTAATTCGCTCTACCTCGGAATTAATATATTTTCATATATGCTTAACCGAAGGGGAATTTTTTCTCGATAATAGACTTGCCTGGACCAGGGCGCGAACCCATGGATCCTTCCAAATCCAGGAACGTCAGTGAAGCTTTTACCTACTACACCACTCGCGGTGGTGTAGTAGGTAAAAGCTTCACTGACGTTCCTGGATTTGGAAGGATCCATGGGTTCGCGCCCTGGTCCAGGCAAGTCTATTATCGAGAAAAAATTCCCCTTCGGTTAAGCATATATGAAAATATATTAATTCCGAGGTAGAGCGAATTAGATATTAAAGGACATTGTAGCTCGGTATATGTATATATATATATATATATATATATATATATATATATATATATATATATATATATATAGTGTCCAGAAGGAGTCCATGATACGAGATTTAAAAGGCCAAGTTTATTGCATATGATACGTTTCGCACATACATCTGTGTGCATCATCAGTCTGTGAATAAAATACAAAGACATATTATAAACAATCATATAAAATTAAAAGGAATTCACAATTTTAGAAAATAAAGTCTAAAAAAGACTAAAAAGAGCAGTAAATAAAAAGACAGACTACTAAAAACACCAACCGTCCGTGATCATTCCATCTTCACCCCTGATCATGGACGGTTGGTGTTTTTAGTAGTCTGTCTTTTTATTTACTGCTCTTTTTAATCTTTTTTAGACTTTATTTTCTAAAATTGTGAATTCCTTTTAATTTTATATGATTGTTTATAATATGTCTTTGTATTTTATTCTCAGACTGATGATGCACACAGATGTATGTGCGAAACGTATCATATGCAATAAACTTGGCCTTTTAAATCTCGTATCAAGTACTCCTTCTGGACACTTTATAATTGAATGCTGAAGCACTATATATATATATATTATTCGGGGATGCTATGTTTCCGAGAGTCAGTTGCTAATTTATTTTCTCCATCCCAGGCTGCAGTAAGTTTTAGCTGATTACCTTAGACATATCGTAAGCATTACTTAGGTCAACATAGTGATGATGGAATTAAACGGAATGGAAGCATATAGTTTTTTTTCTGTGAAAGTGTGCGAATGGAAAATTAAGTCAAGTTTCCAACATTGATAACACCACTTAAAACTTCTGCGTTCCAAATGCCAGTGGGAATCGATGGTGAAGTTTAATCCTGAGTGGCATTTTCAGCTCCGAACATCCAAAGAATTTTACTGTGGGTTTTGCCATAAATAAAAGACAAAGGATTCGACGCAAATTGAGGCGGACGGGATGGTAGCTCTCCTAATTGAGTGGATGGTCCGAAAAGTAATAAAAAGAAACGAGTTTCATTTGAAAGTTGATTATTGATCGAATAAAAAAAAACATTCAGCCTGTTGTTGGATCAGGTTGATTTCGATAACGTTGTTTTTTTAAAGTTTATATTTTATTCCTATTAATAGTATGGTTTTAGCGAACTAGGTCGAGTAACTAGTATCCTTTATAACCAACACCTCAGCTATATCACTGCTGTTGAGGTATTAACCATAAAGATGAATGTGTGTTGTGATGTTTCAAATCACTACGGACACTAACTAGCAAAATAGACTTAATTCACAATTATTCAATATTTTGAAGTGATTATTTTTTCCCCTAGAGTTTTCAGTTATCCTTTGCACTATGCGATAGGTTTTCTTTTTTTATTTGTTGTTGCTCAGTTATCCTGTATTAATTGAAGGAAAAACATTTCCCGAGTTGCTGTGCGAGTTTGCAAGTATAGAAAAATAAGAAAGTAAGCCAAGTATTCTTCTTTTATTATAGTAAAACATTTTAACGAAGATTGTCATTTGCCACCATTTTCATAGCAGTATTGTGAACTGAGCAATAGGACCTAAACTATAAGGATACAGGACTCATGAAAGTCAGTATCCTACAGTTATCCTACGGAAACTTCTTTAGTTGAAATTATGATGATTTATGTTTGAAATATGACAATAAATATGAAATGTCATTTCAAAATATATATATCAGGTTTGTGATATCTAAATTACTTCGATTTCGTAAAATGCAGAATTCTGTATTACATATTTCCAAGAAATACAGTTTTGTGTATTTTATTTTGATGATTGTGTAAATACAGAGCTCATATTTTAGATTGGATTTTCCACGAATTCAGTTTCCTATGAACCGTTAACGTATATGTTAAATGTTCTGAATTTTCCATGATGAGTTTTATTATGAACTAGAAATTTTTTATTGGCAATTCTCATTCATACTAAAGCTTATTGGGATTACGCATGACCTCACAGCATTGGGGTATGATAGCTATTTATTTATTAATATTTTTCACCAGCTGTTTATTAGTTTTCTTTTTTATTTTTCAGATACGAGAATGCTACTTATATGTTCTAAACAAATTTTCTCATAATTGAATGCTATTACCATACAGCCATTGGTATGTTTGCAATTACCAGAAAGATTAGTGAAGAATTACTAATATTTTCTCTTATGACCTAAACCATTGTTGTGTATTCGAATTGCTTTAGTTTCCTCAAGAAGTATGCAAAGAGAAAATGTGTGTTCATTTATATATGAATATATGTATATATATATATATATATATATATATATATATATTATATATATATATATATATATATAAGCGAATACCACGGGAAATGATAGTCAGGAATCCAAGCGCTTTCGTCTTTATTCAGACATCGTCAAGGAGCTCCTTGACGATGTCTGAAAAAAGACGAAAGCGCTTGGATTCCTGACTATCATTTCCCGTTGTATTCGCTTATTTATGAAGTCACGTGCATCTACTGTGATTTTTTAAGTATATATATATATATATATATATATATATATATATATATATATAATATAGTTTGCAATTAATGTGTTCCCGCATTGTGGGTGAAAAGAGCGCAATGAAATCTATTAATATGTTAATATGATTTGGTCACTGTAGATAACCTCATTATCTGGACCAGGTGTTAGCATCATATTTTAAACGTCGCAATAGTATTATAACTTAATAACACGTATAATTTCAATTCGAACACTAATTTCACTTTTCCTGCTTGTAAATACTAGGATTTCTGTATAAGCACATCGGTCCGTGAATAGGGATGTCCTTTTTCCGCAGCCAAGTTTTATATTGATCGACGTCAGATAAACTAAAGGAAATGCTTTTTTGTTTTCCTATCAGGTAGGCGTTGCTCATTCGTTAAGAGTGACTGGTTAGGAGAGAGTTTTCGGGGAAAGAGAATAAAAGTAAAAAAGTGAGCAGCCGGGAGAGTGATATTTTGGGAAGGGCTGTTTAGAGAATCTTGGGAGAGGGTATGCATATTATTTGTAGTTTGAGTGTGATTGTGAGAATGTGCAAAACAAGCTTCAATTGATAGGTGTCTTGGATGAATGAATATCGTAACGAGGCGTTATACAAACAGACAGGATATGACGTAGTCATTCATTAGAGATCGCGCGGTAATATAGATTTTACTCTAGAAATAAGTAAAAAGAGGAAAGGAAGTAAAAGGAAAGGTGCGAAGATTGCATAGGAAACACTGGAGATAAGATTATAGGAATACAATACACTGAAGTGGAAAAACGACAAGGGCCAGGACGCTTGTAACAGAAGTCCCCCAGTGCTAGTGAGCATTCAAGCGGTATGTCTAGCAACTGACAATATTCCCATGTACGAAAAGTATTCAGATGTTGCGGCCAGCTGTCATTTCGAACGATCGTCTTCTTTGGAAATTTTTAATAAAATGTACACTCTAAACTATTCACTTTATGGTCAATATTCTGTTTTTTATATATGATTAACAGTTACATTTCACATATGTATGGAGTCTTGAAGACAATAAACTCTTTTGTCCTTTGGCATTTTAAATTGTCCGTTTTTTGAGGGAAAAGCATATGAGGCATCTCTGTTTACAGATAAGAACAGCGAAAATAAGAATGGAAAATTAAAAGGAAACTCGAAAGTATCTTTTTGTTGAATACTTTTCCCGTATTTGCATAAATTTGGGCTTTCAGTTATGTTAGAATCTTTAGTGTAATGCCTGATATATAATATAATAAACATGATGATCTATGGTGGATTACTATAATGTGATTAGAATTAATCGGTGAAAATCCACAGTTACGTTTATGAGTATGCTAAACACTGCATTTTGAAACCCAGTAGGTCAAAAGGTTAGAAAAAAAATAGAATCAAGAGCTTTCGACCGTTTGCACGATGCTGATCTTCAGGAAACTGAATAAGAATTTCATATATTTTTATGCATTTGGCTGTAGAGGACCGTCGTGCGAACTGTCGAATCCTCACAGTTTTAATTTCTAAATGTTTTGACTTGTATTGTTCCATGATACAGGCTTACTTATAAACATAACTGTCGATTTTCAGTAAATAGGTTATATTAGATAAGAGGGCATTAACAGCAAATGAATGAACAAGATAACGCCGCCAAGCAGGAGAAAATTCATGTGATAGCAACAGGGGACCTTTTATGCTACCCTTCCTGACGTAAGGTGGCAACACCTGTCAGTGGTAGTAGGCGCTGACCCTGAGTCGCCATATTGATTACAGCCAATTGCTGAAGTTTCATGGGTTAGTTAGAAGGGTTTGCTAAGAGGCGGCCTTGGAAACTTCACGTCTTAGATGATTCTGTCTTCTTTACGGGTTCTCCGACAAATCATTTGTCGTGGGAATTGAGAGTTGATTAACTTTATCGGAATAGAGACGAGATTATATCTTGCAGTTAATGGAGGAGGTAAAGGAGTGTGTTATTGAAAATGTCAGGGTGCAAAGTCTTATCTTCGATAGTATTAGTTTCCACTCCATTATATCGAAAACTTTGACTATTCATGCCTGTCTAAAACATTATAGATCGAATGCGTGTCAGGTAGGGAAGCGATGTCATTTCCGACATAGAGAATACTGGCTACACAATTTCCAGACGCATAATATAATTATAATCTCAGCTCCTTGCCTGTGGCACAACTAACTCACTTTATCAGGTTGCAAGATTGGAAGACATTTTCTCCCCTGAAATATTGAGTGAATTATATCCGATATTTGGGAATAGATTGGGCTGATGGTGTTTCAAGTTTGGCCTTCCATTATTTGTTGTAAGTTTCTCTGTTACAATATCATCATGAGTACTTCCCTTCATCTGCAGGTAACCAACTTTGGAATACGATACTATTCTGACGATAACCTTAGTATCGCAAGTTTCATTTGATTAATCAGCCAATTGTCAGTGTCTCTTATTCAAGGGATCTTCTCTTTCTGTAATAACGTGAAGTGCCGAAATCGTGAAGAGGACCTAATTGTGTTTTAACACATTTGATATTAATTCAGGTATGTCAATAAGATAGTCACTGCACTGCAGACATGAGATGGCTGTTACACTGAATAACGAGTGATTGTATTCTGTCACTATGTGCATTATGACTATTGTGTTAATTTATATAATGCTTTTCTTGGCATGTGATCATGTGAATGGCGATTATGGTAGTGTCATAGTCACTCTGGCAAATCAGCCAAACTTTCAAACAGTGCTGTGTCCAATATGCCGGCGCACTTTAGCTGATGACTTGTTCACTCAAATGACTCTTCTTGAGTGATATCAGATTCTTTGTTATGATTTACTTTATTTAGTAAAATCATTTTCATAATACTCATTACACTTTATGGGGTGCGTGTTAACAGCATTTAAATATGATGTGATATACTGAACTATTTAGTAAAGTCGATGATTATTGTAAAACATAAACATAAACATAAGCATACCCATGAATAATGTTCTAAAATCAGGTTCCAGTTATCAGATAATCTACAGGCATTACAGTCTACAAGCTTGAGTTTTTTAATGAACGTATCAGCAAAGCCTTTTTACCAAAATAACAGTGATTTCGACGATGAGAAAAACAAGTAACCCTAAAAATGAGAATGCGGGGGTGGGGAGTGGGGGGATTGTTAAGCCCCTGTTACATTAGAAGGATTTGATTGATTTCCAAACGCAATTTTCTCTCTTCGAGAAAGTGATATAAGGAACGAAAGACAAGAATCTCATTGCCGACGGTGGATTTCAGTCGAAGGAGGAAAGAATCCTTGGTAAAAGACGGGAAATAATCCATTAATAGTTTTGTTTGATTTTATTTACTTATGAATATTTGTAGTAACGAGTTCTACTTACTGCTTCATTTGTTGGGAAGATTACTTCGTAGGGATGTTTACATATTTTAAACGGTAATATCGATCATTCTGTAATCATGGGATACAAATACTCCTATTTCTATAAAGACAGAGAGAGAGAGAGAGAGAGAGAGAGAGAGAGAGAAGAGAGAGAGAGAGAGAGAACACATATTTCGAGAGATCGCCTTGACGTCATCTCATGGCAAATGCCTCTGGGGAAAGAAAATAAAGTCGCTAAGCCAAGATAATGGGAAACGAACTTATTTATAGAATGGATTTATTAAGCCAGTTTCATTGATTATATTTTAAATTATCTTGGAGTCATTTTTAAAAGATTCTATGTCGATTTTAGAGCTTTTCTGATAGGACTAGCATTATTCTTATTTATTAATAATTCAAATTTTACCAGTTTGTCACAAGTCTGGTTTTAGGAATTTCGGTGTATTTGTTTGTTTTGCACCGCAAATAAATATATATCGTTGTCGTATGTGACTGTGAAGTATAAAGTTAAATATGTAAATTACTTATTTGAGTGATAGCTAGTTATGAGTAATCGGATATTAATTCTCAAAAATTCATAAATGTATACTTTTGTGTGTGTATGTATTTCACACACACACACTTATATGTTTTATATATATATATATATATATATATATATATTATATATATATATATATATATATATATATATATATATATATATATTATATATATATATATATATCTGTGTATGTAATTCTTATAGGTATTCATCATCAAACCTTCTTCCTGGCTAGTCAAATTGCTTTGTGTATTCCCTGCTATGTTCATGTCCTTGTTTTTCCGATCTGCCTTACATTATACTTCTTCAGTCGCAGAAACTTGGTTCTCAGATTAATACTGTTTGTGTGTGTGTGTGTGTGTGTGTGGAAACCTGTCTTCATTGGTAGCTAGCATTCTCTCGCGTGTTATTGCTGTCTGTCTTTTTGCTGTAATGCCATTTCGGGATATCAACCAATCAGTGAAACTGGGATTCCTGGTCTCTCGTCCTTTGGAAAAGTCATCTATTTTCACTGAAAACGGGAAGCTGTTTTTGATTTCGCTTGTTATAAGTACAGTCCAGTCACCAATGTAATTAATATAATTTGTCAGACTTTACGTAGGTCTATTTATTCGTCATTCATTCATCATTTCCTTCATCATCCCTTGATTGAGGCACCTTCCATAATGGACTAGCTTTAATGAACTTGTTGTATGGGAGAATTATTGACTGTTCAGTATTGTAGGTAATATTAATTATATTAATAAATATCTGCCATTTTTTAACGAAGCTGCATAGAACAATTCATTTTAAAACTGTATTTGTATGTTTTATCTATAAGCGTCCATATGGAATAATCAAGTGAATGTGGAAATACAGAGCATTGTGCTTACTCTCGCTATAAATCATGGCTTTGAATTCCAGTCTTCCCCAGTCTGTAATGGAATTCTAGACAACATTTTTATGGCTCTATTGGTTATTGGTGATCGAACGCATTTCTTTAAAATTATCTTTTTAAAAATAGTTTATAGATGAGATTAAAGTAGAAAAGCATATAAAGAATGTTTTAAAGAAGGCATCGAAATGGTCATAAACTGTTAATAAATGTTTGCGACTGTATTTTAATACAAGTAAAATTCCTCCGCTCAGTCGAGGTACAGAGGCACAAATGGAATAGAACCGGAAATGAATTTCAAGCTCCCCATTCATGTCACATAATCGCTTATTATATTCATTCATTCTATTATTTTCTCACCGTATTAGGGTTTATCACATTAATTCATTCTTTTGTTCTGGCAGGCAGCACTCCGATATAGATCTGATAAAAAATGGGCGATCGTTATTAGTGGGACACCAGTGATGTACTACTTCGTATAGTCGATTTTATGCGTATTTTATCCGGTATATTTTATAATACGTATCTTATATGTTTGTACTCTGTCATCAAGTATTTTGCAGATTTTTAATTTATTATTCTGGGGAAATTACTAAATCAGCGAGGCAATAACGAACAAAGTCTAAAGATTTAGACCTTCATAACTAACATACTTTGAGTTAGAGAGACAACTCAAATTCTTGTAGTTTGAGGTAACCCT
>NC_061108.1:116615399-116635399 GCF_015104395.2 Macrobrachium nipponense
TTCTTCCACCCCCAGCATGTGTGCAAAATTAAAAATAAATGTACGAGTTGGACAACTCAAACAAATTCAAATGCTTCACATCGGTATTTCGGCAAGGAACAGGCCCAATTTTTAGCGCCTCTATTTTCATGCTTTCTATTGCTTTTGCTGAAGTAGGCGAGGGAAATATGGTCACTTACGCTACCAGATGCTGCTTTTTCGATACCCTGCTTTTGGCAATTCTTATGGTATGCTCAATAATCGCTCGAGAGTTAGAGGAAGTGAGTGAGAGAGGAATCAGTGGTAGTTTTAATTCGTGAGTACAAAATTGACATTAAACTTAACAGAGGTCATATACGAAATGACTTATTTTGAAAGTAATCTTATGTAACCTAAATTTCAACTATAGGCCATATTCTAACAGTATTTTAACTTGAATTAAATATGAGCAGGTGGACCTCAAAGTGGTCCGATAGACTACTTGGCGTTTGTCATGTTTTCCAATTTTAAGCTCTCCTTCTTTAAGAGCTACTGTTCATAAGCGTAAACCTCGTGCAGAAGTCGAAAAAGAAATAAATTCAACCATAGATAATGTTATGTCACTTAATATGCATGTGTATGGAACGCGCAAGATGAATTCAAAACGAAGTTGGTAAGCCTCGCCCCACCTTCCCGACATGTTTGATTTGTTCAAAGAAGAGATAAAGAAAAAGAGCAGGTCTCTTTTATTAGGACATTGCAGTTTTTAAATTTTTCATCTGAAATAAAAAAAAAATTTAAGTCAACTTGTCTTTTGAATTATTTGGATGAGGTTTTCCAAGATTCCGGAAGTGTTACCCCAAATATTTAAAAAGGACAGTTTCTCTCTCTCTCTCTCTCTCTCTCTCTCTCTCTCTCTCTCTCTCTCTCTCTCAGAATCTGACTTTTTTTACCTGAAGTGATGTTTGTTTTCCAGGAAAATCAGGAACAAGGTAAATGCAAAAAACGATTATGATTAAAAACTCCATCAGTTGATTTCAGGTAGAATATTTCATCACTGCTGTAATTGTCAAACTTAGGGAAAGAATCCCATAAAGAAAAATTCCCTTGAAAAGAATCTGACCAACTAATTAATTCTATTGAATTTCTGCCCTGTGAAGGGCCCTCGTTTAGAATTATTTGTTGCATAAAAAGGTTACCGGAAACTCTCAAGGGTAGGTCAAAGTTTAGCCGACTCGGGCCGATTATTATTAAAGAAATTGTTTTGAAAGGTTTAATAGGCTTTTGAGTGTCGAATTTGTATCAGCAGGCATATATATATATATATATATATATATATATATATATATATATATATATATATATATGTATATATACATAATATATATATATACATGTTCACCTCGACCTTTTGCCTCCCATTAGACCCGGACTTAATGCATCCCAGCATTTGCTGGAAGTTAGGAAAAAGGCGTGGCTATCCCCAAATTAAATTATTGAAGAAGCTAGTCTACCAAGCTCTGATTGGAGCCTTATTGCTCTAAAAAATGAATGTTTCTGATGGTTGTGAACAGCAGATTCTCTCTCTCTCTCTCTCTCTCTCTCTCTCTCTCTCTCTCTCTCTCTCTCTCTCTCTCTCTCTCTCTGGAGTCGGTAACGTCACTGAGGCCTGATTTCTCCTCTGTGCAATGTTAGGAATCCACGAGAGGACGAAACTATCATCAACTAAAAAATTCCCCTTCGGTTAACATATATGAAAATATATTAATTCGGTAAAGCGAATTGGATATTTGTAGCTTAATGCATGTGCATTCACCACACACACACACACACACATATATATACATATACATATATATACATACACATATACATATACACGCACTGTCCTGGCTAGGATTCAAACCACTGCTTTTTGGGTTAGATATATATCAGTGACTTGACCACCGAGGCAGCCAAGAGAAGTATAAGTTGACTACGACAGCTGTACATATTCCTGAGAAATTCACTCCTGTCCACCATGAATAATAAAAAATAAAAGGGTTTCATTGAAATGCGACATAACCAGAAAATGCAAGGTTGGAAAATGATGACCAAAGACATCTGGAGCGTGGGAAAAATCACAGACCCAGAAAATAGGGGATGGAAAAATGAAAGAAGGCACAGGAAGGAAGAATTATCTTGGAAAGCAAAATGAATGGGCGCTTTTATGAGTGAAGACGAATAGTGTTTTATGAGGAAATAAGTGTCTTTCCTTTCGCCATGAATTACTTTCAGATCGCTGGAAAGAGTCGTGATTTTATTAAGAAAAAAAAAATTATATACATACACACACCCACACACACACACACACACACACACACACACACACACACACATATATATTATATATAGATAGTATATATAATATCTACTATATATGTATATAGAATAGAGAGAGAGAGAGAGAGAGAGAGAGAGATAGAGAAGAGAGAGAGAGAGAGAGAGGAGAGACAGAGAGAGATACCAACTCATATATAAAACTATTTATCAGCTAAATGACGTATACCTGTTTAAGAAAAAAAAGAGACCAAGGTAAAATATTCTGGCTTGATTGGAACTATAAAAGGGGGGGGGGGGGGACTGCAAAAGCAAGAGAGTCTCCTATTTTATTTGCAGAGGAAAATAAACATTCTTCACTCGATACTAGTTATATGACATTTGAGAGTCTTAGATAAGGTGTAGAAAGGTTTTACAAATATTGCCATCGGCACATGACTTCCAGGTGTACATACAGTATGTTATAGCCAGATGAATTTTCGTCATATCATTTGTAACATGGTTATATTCGTGTAATAATGTGTGTGTATTTGTGTGTAAACACACACACACACACACACACACACACACACACATATATATATATATATATATATATTATATATATATATATATAAACGCTGTATCAGGAAATGTATTGTATCATATACAGCAAAGCAATATCGCCATACTTACCCTTGAATGCCCTGCATACCGAGACGAGTTGCAATGAAATGGAAATTGCTCAGGAGAAATGCTAAGAGCGGGAGAATAGCAGCCGGCCTCTAGTAAGGCAAGGGTAAATAAAACGTTTGCTAGAAAAAGTTTTCTGCATAACTCCGACTATGATATATATGCACTGTGCTCTTATACAGGTATGGCATCCCAGAGGTAGGTAGATAGATAGATAGAAATGTAGGTACAAATTTATGAGTTATGTTTGCACGGATGTGCATTTAATTGCTTTGCTATTAGTTATGTAATTTAATTAGTGAACCTGATAATTTATTATTTTAATCCACAATTTATAAAAGAGATTACGTTATAAGTTGTTCAGCGCATGCCCCGTATCTCTCCTGTACATAGAATATGTATGTTTTCCATTCTGCTTTGAATGAAACGAAATATAATGATTTATTTATTGGATGGCAGAAAGAATGTTCGTCATTTTGTTGAAGAGAAAGAAATCGATTGTATTTGTGCTTGCCATGTCGAAAACGTCCGTTTTCTCAGAAGGCGTGAATTTCCGTGCGAGTGTTTGGGGAAGATGGACCGTTTTCCACATTGCGTTTTCAGTTCTGGGAAGAACAACCAAATACTTTGGCTGTTTTGTTTGAAAAATGAGAATGTAATAATAATTTTTTAGACGTTATTTTGTTTGGCAAGAGGTTAAAGGAAATAACGAAAGGTTTTAGGAAGGGAAAGAACTAGCATTACCCCTTAGGATGGGATAAACTCAACTCTGATCTGGGAAGTGACAATAATTAATGCACTTTATATTTGTAAGTGATCATTATAGTCAGAGGTCAAGATGATCTGCAAAGGCGATTTTCCGCTTCACCTATCATTTCTCGATTAACATAGTTGAATAAATCAGGGCACTGTCGGTAATTGGAGTTTGGGGGTTTTACTTCTCGTGTGAATGGTCGTTGTTTCTGTGTTATTGCTATTCTCATTCTCCTCGGTTTGTGGCATAGTAACTTCGACAGTGTCGACGATAGAGCTTGAAATTTGAAAGTACAAGAAGAATATCATGTGCAAAATTAAGCTCCAAATGAAGCATCTCTGCCACTGAATAGCCGGGCTATCAAGATTCCTACGAAATTTAGTACCTTTCCAGCCACGCAAAAAATCGCTAAATGTTTTGATTAATTTACTGATGAAATGCGTGTAGTCCAGTTTCAATTCACAGTTCAGGCAGATTTGATTAATAATTATGAACATTTTAAGAGGTAAAAATAGTAGTTATGCCGAAGCCTACTGATACCTTGGCGGATTCTTCCCAATTCTGAGTGATTATTACAGAGCATGAGTGTCGAGTGAATATCACAACTGTTCAAACAGTTCTTGAATGTTTTGTACCCATTACCCATTTTTGTCCCTAATTTGCATAAAATCTTTTTTTATTATGCAAAACCAGTTGTCGACCCTGACAAGCTTCTCAAAGGACAGGTCCCTTATGTGAAAAATTGAAAAATTACTACGACGTTGAATGGGGATCTAGTATTAACTTATTTAAAATACCGTTACTTTCTGGTGTTGCTTTTCCAACCAGCTGTTTGAAGCCGCCTAAGCTAATCATGAACCACTATTGTAACTGTTTTCTTTCATAGTCATGGTTTGACTCCGGCCCATTAATCATACATATTACACAGGAACCCTTTGATTTAGTCAGACTTCATTTTATATCAAAGAATATTCATGGAAACAGAAAACTACTCGGGGTTTCACAAACACTTATTTAAAGTTGAGAAACAATTGTATTTGTAAGGTCGGAAATTTCGACAGGGATTGATTCATGGAATGTAACTGCGAAATCATATAATTTTGCCACACCGTGACAGAATATAATTCACATGAAGTTCAATGACCTAATCTAAATCCGAGAAGAGATTCATCAACGGTCTATTATATCCGAAATATAGTTATCATTACCGGAATATTTTTCTCGCATTTATGTTCAATCATTTTAAATAGTTGTTCGTTTGTAACGCCAATATATTTGTTATTGCATTATTAGAGATTTATACTTCGGTCTAATGGCATTCATGGTAACGCATTTTTTTTTTTACACCTTCCTCAATTCAATGAATTCGTAATAATTTTTCCTCACTCATTCACTCTCACTTTTAGCTTTTTTTGGCATCATCATTTTGACTGATAAGCTAATCTCGAAACCTATATCAGTCGAAACTGCTGGGGTTCGTATAGCAAATAAATTGGCACTGGCATGTAGCCCTGTCAAAAATCCTACATGTTCATGCACCGAGTTTCATAGCTAATTGAAAAAGGCCGCAGTTATTTACTTTAGCTTGGAAACGATGATTTTGTTTTCAGTTTTTGTGACAAATAGGCGTGCATTTCGTAATCTAGTTTGTTCTGTCACATTCCCAGTGTTTATGGTACCTGCATATTTTTGTAGACGTGATGAAATTTTTTTTGGCATATTAGTATTGTTTTATTGTTGCGTTTTTTAACGGAAAGTAATGAAATATTGGGTTAATAACCATGCCAGGGAAAATTAATATATTAGCTGCGGACTGCAAATTAAACTCGACCTGATATTTAATGCATGAAGCTACTTGGATTAAATAACCTGGCTTATCCCCCAAAAAATGGTAAAAACTAAAATGTAATTCCCTCAAAGCTGCTTAGTGATGGTATGGAGCCATGTGGAGGCTAAGGCAAAAATTCAGTTTCATGACAGATGGGTCCCGCCAAAAATATTCGTTCTTGAATTACAGGTGTGAATGATCTTGGACAGAGTAGTTAATTTAGAGTAAGTAAGTTTAGTAGCTACGTAAGAAGAAATGTCCAAGAACTGATGAAAAAAATAAAATTAAGAAAGCAGTAAAACTGAGAGGAGCTTAGACACTGCAAGGACGCTTTAGTAAAGCGTAATTGGGTTGTACGGGACACACTGTAGGTTGTACTCGGTCAAGTCAGTTTGTGATATTACATACTAAATGTGTAAATCAGACAATAGATGCACCAATATAAAAACAATTCTCGGGGAATACTACTTTTGAAATGTTCAGGTAAGAAGTGACAAAGTATTTTCAGTGTCCGTCAGTAGATTCCGTCATCCCAAGTTTCCGTTTGAATTCCCCAAAAATCTGTGATCTGCGTTCGGTTCATTGTTCTCTCGACATATCCGCTTGCGTCAGAAAGACAAAAAGTATCCGACCTATTGTTTCGAAGAACTTTTTTTCATGTCTAAAGATTTAAAGATATTAATTTTTTCTTATTTTCCCTTGGGCGGGATGTAGTCCGATATGAAAGCCTGGAGAGAGTTGAGTGGGATTCTTTTCCTGTTATTTTATTTTTCTTTTTTTTTCTCAGAACTTTTTTCTTGTGTGCAAAAAGCTTTTGTGTGTCGTCTGCAGTGGCAGTGGCACAATCTTTTTCCTCCTTTCCCTCTTCTATCCTCCGGGAAACACAAAAGACACATCAGAAGTAGTTATTGTTTTGCGGCTCTCTCTCTCTCTTCTCTCTCTCTCTCTCTGCTGTTAAATTATCAGATTAGTCTTTTTGTTTGCTAATTCATTTCATGTGACGGTTTAATGATTTTGCATGTGCGTAATCGTATGAATGTGGTGATTGCTTTAACAAGTGTTTATTTATCACTTAAATGGTTATTAGTGTTGTAACGCCAATTCAGTACTCTCTCTCTCTCTCTCTTTCTCGGAGTCAGCGAAAGATTTTAAAAACCTCTTCCCCCATTCTCATAATGACGTATTCAGCGTCAGGACTCATCTTTAGAATAAATGTAATTTCAAAAATATTTTTCTGTCTATGTATCTGTACCTTTCCCCTCTCAGTGTGAATTATTTCTGCGGTAAACATTACTTTTGCAGTACCACTACCACAGTATGTCTAATAAAATCTCTCTCTCTTCTCTCTCTCTCTCTCTCTCTCTCTCTCTCTCTCTCTCTCATACGCCTCTTTTATCCACCTGAAGATAATTCTAATCGATGGTGACGAGGGAAAGGGAAAATGAATAAAAATGGAGTTAAGAGAGGAGAATGATAGGGATGGAGTAGTGGCAAAGGCGGAAGCGTGTGTGTGTGTGTGTGATGAAAGAGGATGGAAACGATTTCCGAAAGACTGAAGTAAATGAAGCGCGGGAGAAGTGGTGAATGAAGTCCCTGAATACAGTGAAATTATTGAGTGTGGAGCAAAAGGGAATGCGTTTGAACGGACGGCGAAACGGAGACAAACTAGGAAATGAGGAAGATATGTTGATAATAATAATAATAATAATAATAATAATAATAATATAATAATAATAATTATGGTAAGCTTTAAAGACGTTTCCCATGAAATTTGCGGACTTTCATTTTAGTTCTTTTTCCGATTTTAGTTCTTTATTTGTAATTCAAGTCAGTTTAGTTTTGGGCCTTATTAAGACCCATTACTAACTTCACCAGACCTCTAGAATATGTTAAAGGCTTGGTTATGTTTATGTCGAGGTCACATGCAATTTTAGAATTTCGCTCTTTTTTTCTGTTTCCGATTTTAATGAAACAAGGTAGGTCGATGCCTTTGAAGTTCGTGATGATTTTTTCCTGGTTTCCTTTAACGTGATCTACTAAAATTCACAGATCATTTTAAAGGATAAAATGTACACTTGTTTTGATAACATTTTGCTTATTTTAAGCAAGAATTTTTTACGAAAACAACTTTCAGTATGACTGGACAGTCTTTTTCTGTAGGTTTCAGAAACTACTGCGTTAATTTACCTTCTGCAATTTGTTGAAACCCCTTATTCATTAAATCCTCCGAAATCGTGTAAATCACAGTCACGTTTATGCACACTTTGTTACTCGAAGAAACAGGAAATATCCATGATAATCTCTGACTTTAGAAAGATTCGAAAAATCATGTCGCAATGATAACGTGTAAGCGCAACTTCATTTTTTATCCGGTCTGTGATTATGTCCGGAGATGTATTTTTTTTTATGACCTTGACCTATTTTTCACGGCCAGGATTATATTTAAAGGGGAAAGTTTTTCAGTGATTATGATGAAACTTGGAAGGTGAGCACCTTCTGTAGTCGCAACAGAAGGCGCGTGTCGTATAAAGTCTCCCTAATGGTCACTCGGTACCAGTTCCCCCATTTGCCGATATTCCCGACCCTTGGAGTGGAAATTTAGTAAATAATAGGAGGGAAAATAACTGTACAATTAGCATCATTTACGACAAACATTTTATTGCTGAGTCAGGCTAGGGAGAGTTTGTGTAGACCAGCCGTTTATATGAAAAGGACAGATATGCGAGAAGTTTGGCAGTAAAGGGAAGAAACAGTTTTGACTTACAGGAACTTATAATGCCTGTATTATTATTATTTTTTTTTTTTTTTGAGTGGGGGCCTTCATATCCGAATAGTCGAGATGATTATTGTTAGTTTGCTTTTAACCGTCTGTGTTCATCATGTGAAAAATAATGCGTCTTTTCGCATCTAAGCGAAATATTTACGTTCGTTAATCTGTGGTTGTGACGTTCTGCCATATTTATTCATAGATAACTTGAGTTTTCATTTATGAAAGTCAATTGCTCGTACGGCCATGAAACTCCATGTTTATTGAAAGGTCTCTCTCTCTCTCTCTCTCTCTCTCTCTCTCTCTCTCTCTCTCTCTCTCTCTCTCTCTCTGCCAACCCGTAAAACAGATTGTGAATAATTTGTGGTAAGAGAAACCAAACTGAGCGTGTTTCACTGGATATTATTGTACCATTGTGTTTCATAGCCGTACAAACTCAAAACACAATAGTTTACCTTATCAGAAGTACCTAATTTCAAAAGGTTGGCAAGTTTCAGAAAGAGTCCTGATAGCAGGTAGTTTTTGTTCTTTATGGTTCTATTTTCTCTGTGCAATAATAGTATATATTTAGTATGTAGTATGTATGTATGTATGTATGTATGTATGTATGTATATATCAAATATATATATATATCTATATATATATATAATATACACTACATACTAAATATACATTATTGACATATTATTATACATATATAGATATATATATATATATATATCTATATATATTTAATTAATATATAATATTATAACACTTACATTTAAAACTAAATAATTTATCACTATTTATTGTTACAATCGATATAACTATATATATATGATATTTATGATTTATACTATTTTAATATATATAATTTTATAATATAATATAACCTATACATACACCCTTAAAGCAGTTATGCACTAAGAAAGATGTCAGTACTTACCTGGTTATTTGGAGCAACTGCTCTCAACTAAAATATTATGTGTGCAAACAAACGCACATACAGACATATGCATACATAAATATATATTTCTACAAACGGTCTTTTTCAGTGGTGATTTTTTTTACGTCCAAATATGGAAATGTTTGTGTTCATCTTACATAAGGTCTTCATTTTTTTTTTATACGATATTTTGTTTTTCTAAACATACTGCAATATATTCCAGCTATTTAGCTCCAAAAGTTTCTTTGCATTATATTATATATATATATTATATATATATGTATTGTATGATACTACTATATATATATATATGTATGTATGTATGATGTATGTATGTATGTATATGTGTATGTATGTGCTGAGTGTTTCTGTGTGTGTGTGTGTGTGACACGGGAACGAGTTCATGTATTCGCTTGCAGATGTTTAAATAAGATAATAAAGTTGAATGTAATAATTTATCAAACGACGCAATATTATATCTTGTTAGTCCATATTTCTCTATTAAGGGTAAATGATCTCTCAAAAATTTTCTAACTTTTCGGTAAAGCATAAGATGATTACTCACTACTGTGATTTATCTCTACATGGAATAGAAAAAGTTTCAATGATAGATTGTAAGTGATTTTTTTTTTTAATACGGACTAGCCATCAATCACGAATGCTGTTACTCTGGTTGAATTTTTATGTCCCTTTATACATTGCTTGAAATTATTTTTACTTAAATGTTTTTAAATCACAAATCAGATCGATTTATTTGTTAACATTCACAGATAATAAACAATTTATGGAGGTCTTAAGATAAAAAACAATTTGTGGAGGTCTTTAGATAATAAACAATTTGTGGAGGTCATTTTCTTAATTGAGTTTACGTTTCTTTCGGTGTTAAGGATGCGGAGAATATTTTATTTTATAAATTCTGTGATCGATGATACTGACAACCCGAGGTTCTTATCAGTGCTATGACAAAGGGCTCCAGAAAACGAATGGAAATGTACAAGTGGAATTTGATCCTTAAGCAAGTTACAAACTTACCTCTGAGAATTTGAAGATTGTCAGATTGGGATTTATGAGAAGTATGTCATGATGCTAACCTTGATCTTTTTCTAGGACTTATCGTCACTACGGTCCCGCCTTCCCATAGTATCTTTACTTCATATATAACTTTTTGAGCTATAAAATTTTCTTGCAAATATTTGGGAACTGTCCATCTGTTTGTCACGATGTCGATAAACTGTTCATTTTTGTCACTTTATCTTCATAACAGTTTTTCCATTTCCAATCAAACCATACACTTAACTTCATTTATTGAAGAGGATTTGAATTATTTTATTGCTGCCTGTAGACTTAGTTAAGAACTTGGGGATAACCCAGCAAATCGAGACAACAGGAGTAGACCATGAAAAATCCTCTTGAACCATCGGATTCGTGTTTGTCCAAATTTAGAAGTGAAAATTAATAATCAGAATCGTTGCAAGAACGACAGCAGTACAATCTATCAAATTAACATCAGGTATCCTTATTTATTGTACATAGATTAAAATTTGTTGAAATTGCAACTTTTTGTTGATGATTTTTATACTTACGAAGCTTGTGATCTGATCCTTTGTCATAAACTATATCTTGAACGTCTTACTCTGGGAAGGAGAAAGAAACTGATCGATTTTCCTTCATATTGATATTATTATAGGTAATCACAGTAAATCCTTTAATTTTCGATATGGGAAAATCAGAGTAGCAGAGTAAGCTACTTCGAGTTCCTCCTGGTTTGAGAAAAAATTGCTTTGAAACGTTTAGGAGATTGCTCTTCATGTGTGAGACAGCAGTCACTCGACCAACCCAGGCTTAAGTCTTTAGAGCATTACGGTTAATGTTCCTGCCTTGTTGATAATAATCGTAACTTAAAAAAGATCCCAGGGACTGGTGAGATATGTTATGGGTCAACATGAAGCCAGAGAGCACTTAAGTTGCAGCATACATAGAATGAAGAATGATTTATACCCATATGTCTGCATGTCTTTCCGTGCCCGAGCACCTGTGCATTAAGCGAATAAGTCATGCAGAACTGCACTAGAGCGTCAGTCACTCGCTGCCTTCCACGTCGGAACGTCAGCAGCACGAGTCGTGTTCATTATCTGGAGAGGGCTGACCTTTAGAGTTTAGTGGATACGATGTATGAAAATAATTCCCCGGTTATTTTTAACTGAAAACCGATACGCACATTAAAGGTGAAAGGACGCTTCCCCGTTATGATGGCTTTTTCTATGTTCAGAAGTAGAAGAAAAAACATTAGGTTGTTACTAAGCGTAAAATTTAATATGTAATGATTTTTTTTTACTGTCTTCCATCTCATTTTGCTCAGAGATCAAAAAGCAATTCAAGGTGTCAAATGATATGACGAACACTTACTTTAAATCGTTAGTTTTCATCCTCTACTTGGTAATAAGAGTCATAAATGTTTAAGTTCCAGTTCCTCGCGAGCGTCTTTACAGATCTTCCCAGAAACTGCTGAATATGAAGACTGCCTTTCCCACGCCAGATCTCCATCGTTATGAGGACCTTTATACCCCATGCAAGTGAAAAGAGGAAACGAAATGCACAATTTTATTTTGTGAAAGAAAAACGAGTCACTTTTCCTCGCTACATTACGCGAGGTTTGAGATCCGTAAAGAGAATTAAGGAAAGCATCTCTCGAGGCCTTGTCTGGAAAATATCGTGAGCTATCGCTCGGAACATCTCTCCAGATGGCGCTCACAAAATATCTCGTAATGTAGCTTAGAAAATCTCGTGAGATTTCGTGTGAAAAATCTTGCAGTCGTTGATCTCAGTTTCTTTTCCAGGATAAATAGATTGATGGGGTGAACCGTTTAATGATGTTGGTGCCACGAAAGCTGTAGGGGTTTGGGAGGGCGAATGCTGTATGGTGGTGGAGGTGGGGTTGGGGGGGGGGGGGCGGTTGGGGGAGAGGCTTCGAGGAAAATAGAGTAATGAGAAAGCTGTGGGAATTAAGGAGATTTGAGATTTTACTAATGAGGAAGGCTGGGAGTGCATTTAAACGTTTCACCGGTTTTTCGTTTAATGCCATTTTTCGCTGCTGCGTAACGAGGAGTTTTAAGCGTCCTTATTTCTTTGTTTATGTATTTACTAATGTTAAGAATGTGGTGGATATTAATTATGTTCTGATTTCGGTATGTGTGCGTGTGTGTGTGCGTGTGTGTGTATACTGCTGATCACACTCACAATATTGTCTAGAATACAAGTATTGATTTGTAGAACGTTAGATATATTCATTCGTGATATCTCAAGTATACATGTACATTTTCTTTATAGTATAGAATATTTCATTTTCACTTTGAATTTCTTCGAGGGATAATCACTTGATATCCGCTGGTTTGTTTTCTTGAACTCCAAGAATAATTCTTTGAACAACGTTTTCCTTCGTTGTAGATGCTTCTAATGAATTAGTTTTATTCCTTCACTTATAGGTTTCATTGTTTGGGTCATATTAGGGATCCACTGATCGTAACTTTACGGTTAGTCACCCTCATGAATCTGGTTGTCATCGCATGTAAGCTCAGAATACTTGTCCCAGACGTAATAGTTAACTGGTGTTACTGCTCTAAGTAATATATGTTGGATATTGCTCAATGTTTGCCGTGGAACTATCGGTTGGTGAGGTCACTGGGAAAATTTTGACAAACCTCGGCTAATTTTAGGCAGATTTTGAGCTGGTGGAGGGTTCATTCAGTTCACAGTATTCTGTAATACACTACTTTAATACAGTAAGTGGTACCGTTATTACAGTAAATGAATGAAAAAGCGTGAGACGAACGCCGGATAAGATAAATCATGGAAGAAAACCCAGGAAAAAAAGAAAAAAATTCAGGCACATGAAAACCAACGGAAAGGGAAAAGAATAAGCAAGCATGACCTGAGAAAGGGACGTTAAATCTTAAGAGGAAAATCAGGAAATGCAAAAGAAGTTATGAGAAAAAACCCACAAAAAAAAGCAATAAGAAAAAAAATGACAGATCCAGGAATATAAATAGGATTTACAAATACGTAAGAGAACATGAGAGAAATCGGTGCAAAGGAAAAATTGAAATCTTGCTGGAAAAACGGAAGAGAACTCAAGAAAATCATAGGAAAAGGGAAAGAAGAAATGAGTGATATGTGCGTTTATGCTGGAGGAATTGTGACGGTTTGCCTGGACGTCATTGCAATAATAATTCAATGGCAGACGCGCAAAAAATAGAATAAAGAATGATTGGATTTTTTTTTATTGTTTGACCCAAATTGTAGGGCACAGCATAAAACACCTCCTGTTACATAAATTATCGTTACCGAATATGCCAATTAAACCGCCGTCACAAATAACGCGAGTTCCCGTGAAAAGTTTAATGCATTTTGTGAATATTTTATTAAGAAATAAATAATTTGCGTCACTGATGCTTTCGCTGATTAACAACTTTTTCTGTTGCATCAAAGAGATTGCCTTTGTATTATGATTTGATAATGCAACATGATGAATATTTCAAGCTACGTTTTGTTAGCGATATTATAACAACAAAATGAATTATTACGATGCTGTAAAGCAAATTGCATTTTATTTTATATCATGAAGTGACTTAATTGTTATATAAAACAAATTTAGTCGAATACTTGTAAGCCATTGACAATTTTTTTAAACGAACACTTGGAAACATAATAGCAGTAGATTTAGAATTAGAACGGAAATACTAATGCTTTTGAGCGGAGCAAAGTTTATTATCTAATTATGTAAATTATTCGGTGTAATGTATCTTGTAGCAATTTATTAAGCAAAGCCGAACGTCATAGGTTGTGCTCCAGCTCTTGGGCAGGTGGAGGGTAAAACTCTTTAAACCTTATTGTTATTTGTTAAACTAAGCAAGTAATTAGGCTCTTAGGCATTGGACGGCTGTCTGCGGTTGTCGTAACTGTGGAGTGTTTTGAAGATGTAGGTATCAAAAAGTTTTTTAAATTAAAAGTTTTTGATGAAAGTGGGAATGTGTCAGTCACTGTATACGGTAATTGGTACGATAAGATGGGAGGTAAGTCACAGAATAAGTGAAACCGCGCAAAAGAATGGATTGTTGAGCAAAGTCCCCTCTATGGAATCGAAGTGTGCATTTCGAATGCATATTCAGGAAAAATGGGAAAAATGGTTTAGGTGTTGCAATGAACTGTTAGTGTAGTATTTGTTACATGAGAAGCCCTGAAATAGTAACACGTAAGTAGTACATTTTTAAAAAGGCATATAGCTCGATCAGAGTATTTTGAGAAGGTTTTGTTTTCATGTGGAGAGAATGGAGGGCTACAGGTAAATGTGAAACAAATGTATAATGGATAATTGTTTACAGGGATTACGAGACCAGTTCGGTATTAAAATATCAGTGAAGGGAAAAACTGTTTTCATTACATTTCTGCTGTTATGTTTATATTTTGTCCTTTCTTTCCTTCCCCTAGTTGTGTTTTAGTTTAGTAACAATTTTGTTCGCTGCCCTATGATGTCGGAGTTCGACTCCATTGTTGGAACTTTGCCAAACAGTGGGTCTTTTTCGTCTAGCTTAATTTAATCCCTGAAAAGGTTTCCTGCCATGTTGTTAAAAGACCACCCCACTGAACACAACAGCTCTATGTCAAAAAGTAAACTACTGTCTGCCAAAATATAATACAGAGGAGAGCCCATTAACATCTGTAACATCCTTCTTCAACTCCGGTTGAGTTATTTCACTGACTTCCTGACGTCTGTCCTATAGCTTCCCGACAGGCTTTTTCTGTATTCTGACTTAGAAGCATGCTATGAACGCTTTAATTCCACGGGTTTATAATAGCAGCTCTTCACTCAGAATTTATATTCGTCTTGCTTTTCTTTGAATCGCAGTCATTAGTTTCGTGACGTTTCTTTCGAAGACGGAAAGTTTTAATAATACTTTAAAAAATAGGAGAGTGAACATTGAAAACAGGGGTAATATATATTATATATATATATATATATATATATATATATATATATACATTGTATATGTGTGTGTGTATGTGCGTACACACTATGTATATGTATATATAAATATATATATATAATAATATATATATATATATATAATATATATATATATAGTGAATATATGATTTGACCAAAATCATGGTCATTTTACACGTTGGACTGCTGCTATCTAGAATGAAAGACATAAATGAGATTACTTTTGATATTAAGATGGCATAGTACAATTAGCAGTCTTTTAATGTTTATTGCGCTGTTGCATTATTGTCTTCGTTACTCTAGTAGATATTTTAGATGAACGCTTATTTTGCTGTCTGTTGCTCCCTAAGATTTACCATGAATTGATTTTAGTTTTGCCTTTTACTGCGGTTTTCTGGTGCTTGCGTATCATTTCCTTTTCCAGAGGAACCAAAATGTTGGAGGTTTTGTAACCAGTTTCGTTTGCTTAGCCAACCACCCCTATAGGACGTAAATTTGATCAAATTTGAATATTCACATAACAGTAAATTTGTCTCGATTGTAATTCACCAGTCATCAATAACATAGTACATTAGCTGATCTCTTCGAAAAAATATTATTGTATCCAATATTTTACGAAATAGAAGAGTACCTGATGACATAATTTTGTTTTTTTAACGTTAGCTTCTCTGTTTCGGTTTCGTGGCGTCACAAGAACATTAAAGTAAAGAGAATGAAGTAGATTGTTAACCAGCCAATCAATGAATATATATATATAATAATATTATATTATATATATATATATATATATATAATATATATATATATATATATATATATATTATATATATATATTATAATATATTATATATAATATTATATATATATATATATATATATATTGTATGTATGTATATATGTATATATAATATATATACTGGGTGTTTCGAAATTAGGGCCCCGGCCCGCTCTACAGCATAATATAAAATTGATAAGGACAAAATCAAAAGTAATTCAGAACAGATATTTATTTAAGTTTCTCTCTGAGTATTTAATATTTTGTGTGGCCACCATCTGCCTGTACCACAGCCTGCATTTTTGAGTGGTATGATTTCAGCAATCGCAAAAAAGCAGAGACTCAAACTCCATTTCCCTGAGCACTTCAGTTACCTCTCTTCGCAGGTCGTCGATGCTTGGTATACCATCATAGTTCACTGTGCGCGCATCAACACGATCCTTTAAGATACTACCAATGTTTTCACACACATTAAGGTCAGGGGAGCTACCTGGAAATTCACTTGACGAGAAGAAATTGATACCACTGTTTCGAAGCAGACTTGAAGAGACTTGAAACATGGTGCCTTATCATGCAAAAATGTGACTTCTTCAAAAGATAACACATTTTCAGGATCTTTGAGGAAAGGAAATACTCCACCGGTAAGCACAGTTTCTCTGAAGTATTCACCATTCCACGACTGTCCTTTTTCTTTGATGATCCACATTAACTGTTTGGCTGTGAAACAGAGAAAAATTCCCAAACATTCAGGAAATTTCACAACTTGGCAACAGCACACATCGCTGATATCATCCAACTTTGCAGCCCAAATGATGTCGTTTTTATGATTTGGCTTCCTGACTGTAAATGAAGAATTTATCTGATGTGGCAACATGGAGAAAGTCAGCTTCATCCCAATCTTTAAGAAATGAACAACAAAACCATGCATGGTCTTCTCTTTGTTGCTGAGTGATGTTGGGCTTGCTGATAACAGGAAATGGCTTGATACCAGATTTTTTCAACTCATGATATACAGCACTATAACTTATCTTCTTTCCCCTTTTTGTTTCTAGTTCAACGCAATTTACGTAAAGACTTTCTTGGTCTACCCACTGCCTCAGCTATGATGTCTTTTGACTCCTGAGAAAGTACTTCACGCCTTCCAAGATACTCACTCTTTTCGCAGTGACAGTCATATGGATTTTTGTTCCAGTTTCTTTTAACAAAGGATTAATTTCTTTTCATGTATTTAGCTATCCATGAACGTGAAATGAAGGATGCACCAGCATCCCTGGCCTCTCTGAAGGTTATGGCCCGGATTTGGTCAATCCATCTGATTTCCTCCGAGTCGTTAGTCGTGGCTGTATCTAACTCCGTCACTCAGTCTGAAAATACAAGAAATGTAAATAAAAAATAGCTTAATAGAAACTTAAGATAATGTACTTGGAGATAGGCTATAGCAGAGAACTTCATAACTTTTCATTTGTTCTGTGGAGGGGGCACCTCTAATTTCGAAACACCCGGTACGTATAAATATATATATATATATATATAATATATATATATATATATAGATATAGATATAAAGATAGATATAGATTATAGGGATATATATATTATTAATAATATATATCTTATATCCTAATATCTATTTATCATAATCTATATCTAAAATTATCTATATAATATATATATATTTATATATATATATATATATATATATATATATATATATATATATATATATAAAGAGAGAGAGAGAGAGAGAGAGAGAGAGAGAGAGAGAGAGAGAGGTTTAGTTCATACTTCCTGTGCCGAATAAATTTTAGCATCGATTTCGTATTACTCTCACTTCTTCTCGCGCTACGCTTCAGAGATATTATAGCAGCTGGAAACTCTCAAGCGCGAAATAGCTCCACACGAGATACTGTCTTATGTAAAACACGAGAAGCGTTGTTGCAGACATGTCATATGTATGTCTTATTTTGCTTTTGTTTCGCTTTCATCATCGTTATTAATTTTTATCAAATTTATATCTCCTATTTGTTCATCGTTTGGAATCTTATGAGTTCCTAAATTAAAGTTTAGAATCCACCCTTTTCGGGTATAGGCATCCACTCTTGAGTGTTACAAAATTTTTCCTTGGTAGTATTTTCAGTAATGCCATTTTGTCGAATTGTAATTAATTGAATTTAGAATTTGGACCAAAGGCCAGGCACTGGGACCTATGAGGTCATTCAGTGCTGAAACGGAAATTGACAGTAAAACGTTTGAAAGATGAAACACAAGGAAAACTCTCAGTTGCACTTTGAATCATTTGTTAAGAGAACTTGGAAAGCACTACAGTGGAAGAAGGAGAATATGAAAACAAGTACAGTTAAAGAAACGAAAGGAGTTGCAGCTAGGGGCCGAAGGCCTACAATGCACCGCATGAGGTGCACTCACGGCACACAACACCCCCCCCCCCCCCTCTCTCTCCCTCCCTCCCCTCACAGCAATGCCACTTTTTCGGGCGACTCAGGACTCACTTGGATATTTCTACGTTTCTGATTTTTCCGTCTCGTTTATATCCTTATATTGGCCCGTGTTTTACTAGTGGAATACTTTTATAAAAGCCCGTGGTTTTTTAGTGGAGTACATTTATTTAAAATAAAAATTTCTTGTGACAAGACGCTAGAGGTTAAACCATTGTTGAAGGCGTGGAGAAATGGCCGGGACATTAAAAGAAAATTCTCAAACGGCGACATTCGTGAAAGTAACTGGATTATGAAATTGATATGATTGACGCCGTAAAAGGAGATTTCCATGGATTATCATTTGCCGATTTAATGCTTTTCATCTACGAAACGGTAAGAAATTTATTTCTATGAGCAGTTTCTTTGGCATGCTAATGAAGACATTGCTTTGACCACATCAGTGCGTTTTCCTAGGTGTAACTTTAGTCAATATAGATGAAATCAATTATTCCTAGATAGTTCGTCGCTATAATCGAACTTGATAGTAAATTCTAGCAATAGATACAGTGCTTGGAAGTAAAGAATATTGTACTTTATACGCATATGTCATTTAAGTAATGGAAAGTTAAGTTGCATGCTACTTATATCATATATATTTAAACTTATTCATGTAAATGTCTTCTACTTAAGACTCGCAGTTAGCTTCATTTTTATATGGTTATCATCAGTGTTCATTTCCCTTCTTCCACGTATTGTTATCAGTGACCTTAATCAGCTTATGGTAGTGACTGGAATACAAATGCAAATGCACAGCAGGACACAGTGATGACTGACAACTATGAGAGGGAATGAAGATTTTTAAACAGTAAAAAGGGAGGTCTACTTCAAGATATTATAACAGGGAACTCAGTTTTCTTACTACTCCGCCGCTTGAAGAATTCCTAATTATCTAAGCATTCAGCATGATCGAACATATATATGGAAGGATTATTTCTGTTATCATGAAGATGATACAAGAGCCTTTCTTCAAGCATATGGTGGTTCCGTCTCTAACTAGGATTTTTTTTTATTGTTTGTTCCATTACATTTCGCCAGACAGAGATGTCGTGTGGCGAATCCCCGGTTTTCCTTCTCAAATATGAAGTAAATGTAGTTCACATTCCCTCTTACTCTTGCTGCCAACATCATACACCCATTAACGTAATTGTCATGGCATTATGGGAAGCATTAAAGGCTAAAGTTAAAAACTTTTTACGACATAATAATGCATTTCTGAATTGACTGGTCTTTCTTCACCAGACAGACACCTGGGACTTTTAGTTGAAGTAAATACAAGTTTACATTCCTTATGTAGAATAAATAAAAATTGCTATTGTTAATATTATTACAAACCAATCTGCAACCTTCTTTGGTATTATTGTTAATTTTTTTCATTGCCAGGTTTTGCAGTACCGACAAAAATATATTCCCCATTCCTGTCACAAAACCCCTTTTTTATGGAATTCTTTCCAGACTATGCGAATTAAGGAATAAAAATATACTTCTCTACTTGTGATACTATT